>NW_027470526.1:0-36549 GCF_051020765.1 Lasioglossum baleicum
TATGCGTTATGCGTTATGCGTTATGCGTTATGCGTTATGCGTTATGCGTTATGCGTTATGCGTTATGCGTTATGCGTTATGCGTTATGCGTTATGCGTTATGCGTTATGCGTTATGCGTTATGCGTTATGCGTTATGCGTTATGCGTTATGCGTTATGCGTTATGCGTTATGCGTTATGCGTTATGCGTTATGCGTTATGCGTTATGCGTTATGCGTTATGCGTTATGCGTTATGCGTTAAGCGTTATTTGCGTTATGGGTTATGCGTTATGCGTTATGCGTTATGCGTTATGCGTTATGCGTTATGCGTTATGCGTTATGCGTTATTTGCGTTATGCGTTATGCGTTATGCGTTATGCGTTATGCGTTATGCGTTATGCGTTATGCGTTGTGCGTTGTGCGTTGTGTGTTGTGCGTTGTGCGTTGTGCGTTGTGCGTTGTGCGTTGTGCGTCGTGCGTTATGCGTTATGCGTTATGCGTTATGCGTTATGCGTTATGCGTTATGCGTTATGCGTTATGCGTTATGCGTTATGCGTTATGCGTTATGCGTTATGCGTTATGCGTTATGCGTTATGCGTTATGCGTTATGCGTTATGCGTTATGCGTTATGCGTTATGCGTTATGCGTTATGCGTTATGCGTTATGCGTTATGCGTTATGCGTTATGCGTTATGCGTTAAGCGTTATTTGCGTTATGGGTTATGCGTTATGCGTTATGCGTTATGCGTTATGCGTTATGCGTTATGCGTTATGCGTTATGCGTTATGCGTTATGCGTTATGCGTTATGCGTTATGCGTTATGCGTTATGCGTTATGCGTTATGCGTTATGCGTTATGCGTTATGCGTTATGCGTTATGCGTTATGCGTTATGCGTTATGCGTTATGCGTTATGCGTTATGCGTTATGCGTTATGCGTTATGCGTTATGCGTTATGCGTTATGCGTTATGCGTTATGCGTTATGCGTTATGCGTTATGCGTTATGCGTTATGCGTTATGCGTTATGCGTTATGCGTTATGCGTTATGCGTTATGCGTTATGCGTTATGAGTTTTGCGTTATGCGTTATGCGTTATGCGTTATGCGTTATGCGTTATGCGTTATGCGTTATGCGTTATGCGTTATGCGTTATGCGTTATGCGTTATGCGTTATGCGTTATGCGTTATGCGTTATGCGTTATGCGTTATGCGTTATGCGTTATGCGTTATGCGTTATGCGTTATGCGTTATGCGTTGTGCGTTATGCGTTATGCGTTATGCGTTATGCGTTATGCGTTATGCGTTATGCGTTATGCGTTATGCGTTATGCGTTATGCGTTATGCGTTATGCGTTATGCGTTATGCGTTATGCGTTATGCGTTATGCGTTATGCGTTATGCGTTATGCGTTATGCGTTATGCGTTATGCGTTATGCGTTATGCGTTATGCGTTAAGCGTTATTTGCGTTATGGGTTATGCGTTATGCGTTATGCGTTATGCGTTATGCGTTATGCGTTATGCGTTATGCGTTATGCGTTATGCGTTATGCGTTATGCGTTATGCGTTATGCGTTATGCGTTATGCGTTATGCGTTATGCGTTATGCGTTATGCGTTATGCGTTATGCGTTATGCGTTATGCGTTATGCGTTATGCGTTATGCGTTATGCGTTATGCGTTATGCGTTATGCGTTATGCGTTATGCGTTATGCGTTATGCGTTATGCGTTATGCGTTATGCGTTAAGCGTTATTTGCGTTATGGGTTATGCGTTATGCGTTATGCGTTATGCGTTATGCGTTATGCGTTATGCGTTATGCGTTATGCGTTATGCGTTATGCGTTATGCGTTATGCGTTATGCGTTATGCGTTATGCGTTATGCGTTATGCGTTATGCGTTATGCGTTATGCGTTATGCGTTATGCGTTATGCGTTATGCGTTATGCGTTATGCGTTATGCGTTATGCGTTATGCGTTATGCGTTATGCGTTATGCGTTATGCGTTATGCGTTATGCGTTATGCGTTATGCGTTATGCGTTATGCGTTATGCGTTATGCGTTATGCGTTATGCGTTATGCGTTATGCGTTATGCGTTATGCGTTATGCGTTATGCGTTATGCGTTAAGCGTTATTTGCGTTATGGGTTATGCGTTATGCGTTATGCGTTATGCGTTATGCGTTATGCGTTATGCGTTATGCGTTATGCGTTATGCGTTATGCGTTATGCGTTATGCGTTATGCGTTATGCGTTATGCGTTATGCGTTATGCGTTATGCGTTATGCGTTATGCGTTATGCGTTATGCGTTATGCGTTATGCGTTATGCGTTATGCGTTATGCGTTATGCGTTATGCGTTATGCGTTATGCGTTATGCGTTATGCGTTATGCGTTATGCGTTATGCGTTATGCGTTATGCGTTATGCGTTATGCGTTATGCGTTATGCGTTATGCGTTATGCGTTATGCGTTATGCGTTATGCGTTATGCGTTATGCGTTATGCGTTATGCGTTATGCGTTATGCGTTATGCGTTATGCGTTATGCGTTATGCGTTATGAGTTTTGCGTTATGCGTTATGCGTCATGCGTTATGCGTTATGCGTTATGCGTTATGCATTATGCGTTATGCGTTATGCGTTATGCGTTATGCGTTATGCGTTATGCGTTATGCGTTATGCGTTATGCGTTATGCGTTATGCGTTATGCGTTATGCGTTATGCGTTATGCGTTATGCGTTATGCGTTATGCGTTATGCGTTATGCGTTATGCGTTATGCGTTATGCGTTATGCGTTATGCGATATGCGTTATGCGTTATGCGTTATGCGTTATGCGTTATGCGTTATGCGTTATGCGTTATGCGTTATGCGTTATGCGTTATGCGTTATGCGTTATGCGTTATGCGTTGTGCGTTATGCGTTATGCGTTATGCGTTATGCGTTATGCGTTATGCGTTATGCGTTATGCGTTATGCGTTATGCGTTATGCGTTATGCGTTATGCGTTATGCGTTATGCGTTATGCGTTATGCGTTATGCGTTATGCGTTATGCGTTATGCGTTATGCGTTATGCGTTAGGCGTTATGCGTTATGCGTTATGCGTTATGCGTTATGCGTTATGCGTTATGCGTTATGCGTTATGCGTTATGCGTTATGCGTTATGCGTTATGCGTTATGCGTTATGCGTTATGCGTTATGCGTTATGCGTTATGCGTTATGCGTTATGCTTTATGCGTTATGCGTTATGCGTTATGCGTTATGCGTTATGCGTTATGCGTTATGCGTTATGCGTTATGCGTTATGCGTTATGCGTTATGCGTTATGCGTTATGCGTTATGCGTTATGCGTTATGCGTTATGCGTTATGCGTTATGCGTTATGCGTTATGCGTTATGCGTTATGCGTTATGCGTTATGCGTTATGCGTTATGCGTTATGCGTTATGCGTTATGCGTTATGCGTTATGCGTTGTGCGTTGTGCGTTATGCGTTGTGCGTTATGCGTTATGCGTTATGCGTTATGCGTTATGCGTTATGCGTTATGCGTTATGCGTTATGCGTTATGCGTTATGCGTTATGCGTTATGCGTTATGCGTTGTGCGTTGTGCGTTGTGCGTTGTGCGTTGTGCGTTGTGCGTTGTGCGTTGTGCGTTGTGCGTTGTGCGTTGTGCGTTGTGCGTTCTGCGTTATGCGTTATGCGTTATGCGTTATGCGTTATGCGTTCTGCGTTATGCGTTATGCGTTATGCGTTATGCGTTATGCGTTATGCGTTATGCGTTATGCGTTATGCGTTATGCGTTATGCGTTATGCTTATGCGTTATGCGTTGTGCGTTGTGCGTTGTGCGTTGTGCGTTGTGCGTTGTGCGTTGTGCGTTGTGCGTTGTGCGTTGTGCGTTGTGCGTTGTGCGTTGTGCGTCGTGCGTTCTGCGTTATGCGTTATGCGTTATGCGTTATGCGTTATGCGTTATGCGTTATGCGTTATGCGTTATGCGTTATGCGTTATGCGTTATGCGTTATGCGTTATGCGTTATGCGTTATGCGTTATGCGTTATGCGTTATGCGTTATGCGTTATGCGTTATGCGTTATGCGTTATGCGTTATGCGTTATGCGTTATGCGTTATGCGTTATGCGTTATGCGTTATGCGTTATGCGTTATGCGCTATGCTTATGCCTTATGCGTTATGCGTTATGCGTTATGCGTTATGCGTTGTGCGTTGTGCGTTGTGCGTTGTGCGTTGTGCGTTGTGCGTTGTGCGTTGTGCGTTGTGCGTTGTGCGTTGTGCGTCGTGCGTTCTGCGTTATGCGTTATGCGTTATGCGTTATGCGTTATGCGTTATGCGTTATGCGTTATGCGTTATGCGTTATGCGTTATGCGTTATGCGTTATGCGTTATGCGTTATGCGTTATGCGTTATGCGTTATGCGTTATGCGTTATGCGTTATGCGTTATGCGTTATGCGTTATGCGTTATGCGTTATGCGTTATGCGTTATGCGTTATGCGTTATGCGTTATGCGTTATGCGTTATGCGTTATGCGTTATTTGCGTTATGCGTTATGCGTTATGCGTTATGCGTTATGCGTTATGCGTTATGCGTTATGCGTTATGCGTTATGCGTTATGCGTTATGCGTTATGCGTTATGCGTTATGCGTTGTGCGTCATGCGTTATGCGTTATGCGTTATGCGTTATGCGTTGTGCGTCATGCGTTATGCGTTATGCGTTATGCGTTATGCGTTATGCGTTATGCGTTATGCGTTATGCGTTATGCGTTATGCGTTATGCGTTATGCGTTATGCGTTATGCGTTATGCGTTATGCGTTATGCGTTATGCGTTATGCGTTATGCGTTATGCGTTATGCGTTATGCGTTATGCGTTATGCGTTATGCGTTATGCGTTATGCGTTATGCGTTATGCGTTATGCGTTATGCGTTATTTGCGTTATGCGTTATGCGTTATGCGTTATGCGTTATGCGTTATGCGTTATGCGTTATGCGTTATGCGTTATGCGTTATGCGTTATGCGTTTTGCGTTGTGCGTTGTGCGTTGTGCGTTGTGCGTTGTGCGTTGTGCGTTGTGCGTTGTGCGTTGTGCGTTGTGAGTTGTGCGTCGTGCGTTCTGCGTTATGCGTTATGCGTTATGCGTTATGCGTTATGCGTTATGCGTTATGCGTTATGCGTTATGCGTTATGCGTTATGCGTTATGCGTTATGCGTTATGCGTTATGCGTTATGCGTTATGCGTTATGCGTTATGCGTTATGCGTTATGCGTTATGCGTTATGCGTTATGCGTTATGCGTTATGCGTTATGCGTTATGCGTTATGCGTTATGCGTTATGCGTTATGCGTTATGCGTTATGCGTTATGCGTTATGCGTTATGCGTTATGCGTTATGCGTTATGCGTTATGCGTTATTTGCGTTATGCGTTATGCGTTATGCGTTATGCGTTATGCGTTATGCGTTATGCGTTATGCGTTATGCGTTATGCGTTATGCGTTATGCGTTATGCGTTATGCGTTATGCGTTATGCGTTTTGCGTTGTGCGTTGTGCGTTGTGCGTTGTGCGTTGTGCGTTGTGCGTTGTGCGTTGTGCGTTGTGCGTTGTGAGTTGTGCGTCGTGCGTTCTGCGTTATGCGTTATGCGTTATGCGTTATGCGTTATGCGTTATGCGTTATGCGTTATGCGTTATGCGTTATGCGTTATGCGTTATGCGTTATGCGTTATGCGTTATGCGTTATGCGTTATGCGTTATGCGTTATGCGTTATGCGTTATGCGTTATGCGTTATGCGTTATGCGTTATGCGTTATGCGTTATGCGTTAAGCGTTATTTGCGTTATGGGTTATGCGTTATGTGTTATGCGTTATGCGTTATGCGTTATGCGTTATGCGTTATGCGTTATGCGTTATGCGTTATGCGGTATGCGTTATGCGTTATTTGCGTTATGCGTTATGCGTTATGCGTTATGCGTTATGCGTTATGCGTTATGCGTTATGCGTTATGCGTTATGCGTTATGCGTTATGCGTTATGCGTTATGCGTTATGCGTTATGCGTTATGCGTTATGCGTTATGCGTTGTGCGTCCTGCGTTATGCGTTATGCGTTATGCGTTATGCGTTATGCGTTATGCGTTATGCGTTATGCGTTATGCGTTATGCGTTATGCGTTATGCGTTATGCGTTATGCGTTATGCGTTATGCGTTATGCGTTATGCGTTATGCGTTATGCGTTATGCGTTATGCGTTATGCGTTATGCGTTATGCGTTATTTGCGTTATGCGTTATGCGTTATTTGCGTTATGCGTTATGCGTTATGCGTTATGCGTTATGCGTTATGCGTTATGCGTTATGCGTTGTGCGTTGTGCGTTGTGCGTTGTGCGTTGTGCGTTGTGCGTTATGCGTTATGCGTTATGCGTTATGCGTTATGCGTTATGCGTTATGCGTTATGCGTTATGCGTTATGCGTTATGCGTTATGCGTTAGGCGTTGTGCGTTATGCGTTATGCGTTATGCGTTATGCGTTATGCGTTATGCGTTATGCGTTAAGCGTTATTTGCGTTATGGGTTATGCGTTATGCGTTATGCGTTATGCGTTATGCGTTATGCGTTATGCGTTATGCGTTATGCGGTATGCGTTATGCGTTATTTGCGTTATGCGTTATGGGTTATGCGTTATGCGTTATGCGTTATGCGTTATGCGTTATGCGTTATGCGTTATGCGTTATGCGGTATGCGTTATGCGTTATTTGCGTTATGCGTTATGCGTTATGCGTTATGCGTTATGCGTTATGCGTTATGCGTTATGCGTTATGCGTTATGCGTTATTTGCGTTATGCGTTATGCGTTATTTGCGTTATGCGTTATGCGTTATGCGTTATGCGTTATGCGTTATGCGTTATGCGTTATGCGTTATGCGTTATGCGTTGTGCGTTGTGCGTTGTGCGTTGTGCGTTGTGCGTTGTGCGTTGTACGTTGTGCGTCGTGCGTTCTGCGTTATGCGTTATGCGTTATGCGTTATGCGTTATGCGTTATGCGTTATGCGTTATGCGTTATGCGTTATGCGTTATGCGTTATGCGTTATGCGTTATGCGTTATGCGTTAAGCGTTATTTGCGTTATGGGTTATGCGTTATGCGTTATGCGTTATGCGTTATGCGTTATGCGTTATGCGTTATGCGTTATGCGTTATGCGTTATGCGTTATGCGTTATGCGGTATGCGTTATGCGTTATTTGCGTTATGCGTTATGCGTTATGCGTTATGCGTTATGCGTTATGCGTTATGCGTTATGCGTTGTGCGTTGTGCGTTGTGCGTTGTGCGTTGTGCGTTATGCGTTATGCGTTATGCGTTATGCGTTATGCGTTATGCGTTATGCGTTATGCGTTATGCGTTATGCGTTATGCGTTATGCGTTATGCGTTATGCGTTAGGCGTTGTGCGTTATGCGTTATGCGTTATGCGTTATGCGTTATGCGTTATGCGTTATGCGTTATGCGTTAAGCGTTATTTGCGTTATGGGTTATGCGTTATGCGTTATGCGTTATGCGTTATGCGTTATGCGTTATGCGTTATGCGTTATGCGGTATGCGTTATGCGTTATTTGCGTTATGCGTTATGCGTTATGCGTTATGCGTTATGCGTTATGCGTTATGCGTTATGCGTTATGCGTTATGCGTTATGCGTTATTTGCGTTATGCGTTATGCGTTATTTGCGTTATGCGTTATGCGTTATGCGTTATGCGTTATGCGTTATGCGTTATGCGTTATGCGTTATGCGTTATGCGTTATGCGTTGTGCGTTGTGCGTTGTGCGTTGTGCGTTGTGCGTTGTACGTTGTGCGTCGTGCGTTCTGCGTTATGCGTTATGCGTTATGCGTTATGCGTTATGCGTTATGCGTTATGCGTTATGCGTTATGCGTTATGCGTTATGCGTTATGCGTTATGCGTTATGCGTTATGCGTTAAGCGTTATTTGCGTTATGGGTTATGCGTTATGCGTTATGCGTTATGCGTTATGCGTTATGCGTTATGCGTTATGCGTTATGCGTTATGCGTTATGCGGTATGCGTTATGCGTTATTTGCGTTATGCGTTATGCGTTATGCGTTATGCGTTATGCGTTATGCGTTATGCGTTATGCGTTATGCGTTATGCGTTATGCGTTATGCGTTATGCGTTATGCGTTATGCGTTATGCGTTATGCGTTATGCGTTATGCGTTATGCGTTATGCGTTATGCGTTGTGCGTTGTGCGTTGTGCGTTGTGCGTTGTGCGTTGTACGTTGTGCGTCGTGCGTTCTGCGTTATGCGTTATGCGTTATGCGTTATGCGTTATGCGTTATGCGTTATGCGTTATGCGTTATGCGTTATGCGTTATGCGTTATGCGTTATGCGTTAAGCGTTATTTGCGTTATGGGTTATGCGTTATGCGTTATGCGTTATGCGTTATGCGTTATGCGTTATGCGTTATGCGTTATGCGTTATGCGTTATGCGTTATGCGTTATGCGTTATGCGGTATGCGTTATGCGTTATTTGCGTTATGCGTTATGCGTTATGCGTTATGCGTTATGCGTTATGCGTTATGCGTTATGCGTTGTGCGTTGTGCGTTGTGCGTTGTGCGTTGTGCGTTATGCGTTATGCGTTATGCGTTATGCGTTATGCGTTATGCGTTATGCGTTATGCGTTATGCGTTATGCGTTATGCGTTATGCGTTAGGCGTTGTGCGTTATGCGTTATGCGTTATGCGTTATGCGTTATGCGTTATGCGTTATGCGTTATGCGTTAAGCGTTATTTGCGTTATGGGTTATGCGTTATGCGTTATGCGTTATGCGTTATGCGTTATGCGTTATGCGTTATGCGTTATGCGTTATGCGGTATGCGTTATGCGTTATTTGCGTTATGCGTTATGCGTTATGCGTTATGCGTTATGCGTTATGCGTTATGCGTTATGCGTTATGCGTTATGCGTTATGCGTTATTTGCGTTATGCGTTATGCGTTATTTGCGTTATGCGTTATGCGTTATGCGTTATGCGTTATGCGTTATGCGTTATGCGTTATGCGTTATGCGTTATGCGTTGTGCGTTGTGCGTTGTGCGTTGTGCGTTGTGCGTTGTACGTTGTGCGTCGTGCGTTCTGCGTTATGCGTTATGCGTTATGCGTTATGCGTTATGCGTTATGCGTTATGCGTTATGCGTTATGCGTTATGCGTTATGCGTTATGCGTTATGCGTTATGCGTTATGCGTTATGCGTTATGCGTTATGCGTTAAGCGTTATTTGCGTTATGGGTTATGCGTTATGCGTTATGCGTTATGCGTTATGCGTTATGCGTTATGCGTTATGCGTTATGCGTTATGCGTTATGCGGTATGCGTTATGCGTTATTTGCGTTATGCGTTATGCGTTATGCGTTATGCGTTATGCGTTATGCGTTATGCGTTATGCGTTATGCGTTATGCGTTATGCGTTATGCGTTATGCGTTATGCGTTATGCGTTATGCGTTATGCGTTATGCGTTATGCGTTATGCGTTATGCGTTATGCGTTATGCGTTATGCGTTATGCGTTATGCGTTATGCGTTATGCGTTATGCGTTATGCGTTATGCGTTATGCGTTATGCGTTATGCGTTATGCGTTATGCGTTATGCGTTATGCGTTATGCGTTATGCGTTATGCGTTATGCGTTATGCGTTATGCGTTATGCGTTATGCGTTATGCGTTATGCGTTATGCGTTATGCGTTATGCGTTATGCGTTATGCGTTATGCGTTATGCGTTATGCGTTATGCGTTATGCGTTATGCGTTATGCGTTATGCTTATGCCTTATGCGTTATGCGTTATGCGTTATGCGTTATGCGTTATGCGTTATGCGTTATGCGTTATGCGTTATTTGCGTTATGCGTTATTTGCGTTATGCGTTATGCGTTATGCGTTATGCGTTATGCGTTATGCGTTATGCGTTATGCGTTATGCGTTATGCGTTATGCGTTATGCGTTATGCGTTATGCGTTATGCGTTATGCGTTATGCGTTATGCGTTATGCGTTATGCGTTATGCGTTATGCGTTATGCGTTATGCGTTATGCGTTATGCGTTATGCGTTATGCGTTATGCGTTATGCGTTATGCGTTATGCGTTATGCGTTATGCGTTATGCGTTATGCGTTATGCGTTATGCGTTATGCGTTATGCGTTATGCGTTATGCGTTATGCGTTATGCGTTATGCGTTATGCGTTAGGCGTTGTGCGTTGTGCGTTGTGCGTTGTGCGTTGTGCGTTGTGCGTTGTGCGTCGTGCGTTCTGCGTTATGCGTTATGCGTTATGCGTTATGCGTTATGCGTTATGCGTTATGCGTTATGCGTTATGCGTTATGCGTTATGCGTTATGCGTTATGCGTTATGCGTTATGCGTTATGCGTTATGCGTTATGCGTTATGCGTTATGCGTTATGCGTTATGCGTTATGCGTTATGCGTTATGCGTTATGCGTTATGCGTTATGCGTTATGCGTTATGCGTTATGCGTTATGCGTTATGCGTTATGCGTTATGCGTTATGCGTTATGCGTTTTGCGTTATGCGTTATGCGTTATGCGTTATGACTTTTGCATTATGCGTTATGCGTTATGCGTTATGCGTTATGGGCTATGCGTTATGCCTTATGGTTTATACGTTATGCGTTATGCGTTATGCGTTATGCGTTATGCGTTATGCGTTGTGCGTCATGCGTTATGCGTTATGCGTTATGCGTTATGCGTTATGCGTTATGCGTTATGCGTTATGCGTTATGCGTTATGCGTTATGCGTTATGCGTTATGCGTTATGCGTTATGCGTTATGCGTTATGCGTTATGCGTTATGCGTTATGCGTTATGCGTTATGCGTTATGCGTTATGCGTTAGGCGTTGTGCGTTGTGCGTTGTGCGTTGTGCGTTGTGCGTCGTGCGTTCTGCGTTATGCGTTATGCGTTATGCGTTATGCGTTATGCGTTATGCGTTATGCGTTATGCGTTATGCGTTATGCGTTATGCGTTATGCGTTATGCGTTATGCGTTATGCGTTATGCGTTATGCGTTATGCGTTATGCGTTATGCGTTATGCGTTATGCGTTATGCGTTATGCGTTATGCGTTATGCGTTATGCGTTATGCGTTATGCGTTATGCGTTATGCGTTATGCGTTATGCGTTATGCGTTATGCGTTATGCGTTATGCGTTATGCGTTATGCGTTATGCGTTATGCGTTATGCGTTATGCGTTATGCGTTATGCGTTATGCGTTATGCGTTATGCGTTATGACTTTTGCATTATGCATTATGCGTTATGCGTTATGCGTTATGGGCTATGCGTTATGCCTTATGGTTTATACGTTATGCGTTATGCGTTATGCGTTATGCGTTATGCGTTATGCGTTATGCGTTGTGCGTCATGCGTTATGCGTTATGCGTTATGCGTTATGCGTTATGTGTTATGCGTTATGAGTTTTGCGTTACGCGTTATGCGTTATGCGTTATGCGTTTTGCGTTATGCGTTATGCGTTATGCGTTATGCGTTATGCGTTATGCGTTATGCGTTATGCGTTATGCGTTATGCGTTATGCGTTATGCGTTATGCGTTATGCGTTATGCGTTATGCGTTATGCGTTATGCGTTATGCGTTATGCGTTATGCGTTATGCGTTATGCGTTATGCGTTATGCGTTATGCGTTATGCGTTATGCGTTATGCGTTATGCGTTATGCGTTATGCGTTATGCGTTATGCGTTATGCGTTATGCGTTATGCGTTATGCGTTATGCGTTATGCGTTATGCGTTATGCGTTATGCGTTATGCGTTATGCGTTATGCGTTATGCGTTATGCGTTATGCGTTATGCGTTATGCGTTATGCGTTATGCTTATGCCTTATGCGTTATGCGTTATGCGTTATGCGTTATGCGTTATGCGTTATGCGTTATGCGTTATGCGTTATTTGCGTTATGCGTTATTTGCGTTATGCGTTATGCGTTATGCGTTATGCGTTATGCGTTATGCGTTATGCGTTATGCGTTATGCGTTATGCGTTATGCGTTATGCGTTATGCGTTATGCGTTATGCGTTATGCGTTATGCGTTATGCGTTATGCGTTATGCGTTATGCGTTATGCGTTATGCGTTATGCGTTATGCGTTATGCGTTATGCGTTATGCGTTATGCGTTATGCGTTATGCGTTATGCGTTATGCGTTATGCGTTATGCGTTATGCGTTATGCGTTATGCGTTATGCGTTATGCGTTATGCGTTATGCGTTATGCGTTATGCGTTATGCGTTATGCGTTATGCGTTATGCGTTATGCGTTATGCGTTATGCGTTATGCGTTATGCGTTATGCGTTATGCGTTATGCGTTATGCGTTATGCGTTATGCGTTAGGCGTTGTGCGTTGTGCGTTGTGCGTTGTGCGTTGTGCGTTGTGCGTTGTGCGTTGTGCGTCGTGCGTTCTGCGTTATGCGTTATGCGTTATGCGTTATGCGTTATGCGTTATGCGTTATGCGTTATGCGTTATGCGTTATGCGTTATGCGTTATGCGTTATGCGTTATGCGTTATGCGTTATGCGTTATGCGTTATGCGTTATGCGTTATGCGTTATGCGTTATGCGTTATGCGTTATGCGTTATGCGTTATGCGTTATGCGTTATGCGTTATGCGTTATGCGTTATTTGCGTTATGCGTTATGCGTTATGCGTTATTTGCGTTATGCGTTATGCGTTATGCGTTATGCGTTATGCGTTATGCGTTATGCGTTATGCGTTTTGCGTTGTGCGTTGTGCGTTGTGCGTTGTGCGTTGTGCGTTGTGCGTTGTGCGTTGTGCGTCGTGCGTTCTGCGTTATGCGTTATGCGTTATGCGTTATGCGTTATGCGTTATGCGTTATGCGTTATGCGTTATGCGTTATGCGTTATGCGTTATGCGTTATGCGTTATGCGTTATGCGTTATGCGTTATGCGTTATGCGTTATGCGTTATGCGTTATGCGTTATGCGTTATGCGTTATGCGTTATGCGTTATGCGTTATGCGTTATGCGTTATGCGTTTTGCGTTATGCGTTATGCGTTATGCGTTATGACTTTTGCATTATGCGTTATGCGTTATGCGTTATGCGTTATGCCTTATGGTTTATACGTTATGCGTTATGCGTTATGCGTTATGCGTTATGCGTTATGCGTTGTGCGTCATGCGTTATGCGTTATGCGTTATGCGTTATGCGTTATGCGTTATGCGTTATGCTTATGCCTTATGCGTTATGCGTTATGCGTTATGCGTTATGCGTTATGCGTTATGCGTTATGCGTTATGCGTTATGCGTTATGCGTTATGCGTTATGCGTTATGCGTTATGCGTTATGCGTTATGCGTTATGCGTTTTGCGTTATGCGTTATGCGTTATGCGTTATGACTTTTGCATTATGCGTTATGCGTTATGCGTTATGCGTTATGCCTTATGGTTTATACGTTATGCGTTATGCGTTATGCGTTATGCGTTGTGCGTTATGCGTTATGCGTTATGCGTTATGCGTTATGCGTTATGCGTTATGCGTTATGCGTTATGCGTTATGCGTTATGCGTTATGCGTTATGCGTTATGCGTTATGCGTTAAGCGTTATTTGCGTTATGGGTTATGCGTTATGCGTTATGCGTTATGCGTTATGCGTTATGCGTTATGCGTTATGCGTTATGCGTTATGCGTTATGCGTTATGCGTTATGCGTTATGCGTTATGCGTTATGCGTTATGCGTTATGCGTTATGCGTTATGCGTTATGCGTTATGCGTTATGCGTTATGCGTTATGCGTTATGCGTTATGCGTTATGCGTTATGCGTTATGCGTTATGCGTTATGCGTTATGCGTTATGCGTTATGCGTTATGCGTTATGCGTTAAGCGTTATTTGCGTTATGGGTTATGCGTTATGCGTTATGCGTTATGCGTTATGCGTTATGCGTTATGCGTTATGCGTTATGCGTTATGCGTTATGCGTTATGCGTTATGCGTTATGCGTTATGCGTTATGCGTTATGCGTTATGCGTTATGCGTTATGCGTTATGCGTTATGCGTTATGCGTTATGCGTTATGCGTTATGCGTTATGCGTTATGCGTTATGCGTTATGCGTTATGCGTTATGCGTTATGCGTTATGCGTTATGCGTTATGCGTTATGCGTTATGCGTTATGCGTTATGCGTTATGCGTTATGCGTTATGCGTTATGCGTTATGCGTTATGCGTTATGCGTTATGCGTTATGCGTTATGCGTTAAGCGTTATTTGCGTTATGGGTTATGCGTTATGCGTTATGCGTTATGCGTTATGCGTTATGCGTTATGCGTTATGCGTTATGCGTTATGCGTTATGCGTTATGCGTTATGCGTTATGCGTTATGCGTTATGCGTTATGCGTTATGCGTTATGCGTTATGCGTTATGCGTTATGCGTTATGCGTTATGCGTTATGCGTTATGCGTTATGCGTTATGCGTTATGCGTTATGCGTTATGCGTTATGCGTTATGCGTTATGCGTTATGCGTTATGCGTTATGCGTTATGCGTTATGCGTTATGCGTTATGCGTTATGCGTTATGCGTTATGCGTTATGCGTTATGCGTTATGCGTTATGCGTTATGCGTTATGCGTTATGCGTTATGCGTTATGCGTTATGCGTTATGCGTTATGCGTTATGCGTTATGCGTTATGCGTTATGCGTTATGCGTTATGAGTTTTGCGTTATGCGTTATGCGTCATGCGTTATGCGTTATGCGTTATGCGTTATGCATTATGCGTTATGCGTTATGCGTTATGCGTTATGCGTTATGCGTTATGCGTTATGCGTTATGCGTTATGCGTTATGCGTTATGCGTTATGCGTTATGCGTTATGCGTTATGCGTTATGCGTTATGCGTTATGCGTTATGCGTTATGCGTTATGCGTTATGCGTTATGCGTTATGCGTTATGCGATATGCGTTATGCGTTATGCGTTATGCGTTATGCGTTATGCGTTATGCGTTATGCGTTAGGCGTTGTGCGTTATGCGTTAAGCGTTATTTGCGTTATGGGTTATGCGTTATGCGTTATGCGTTATGCGTTATGCGTTATGCGTTATGCGTTATGCGTTATGCGGTATGCGTTATGCGTTATTTGCGTTATGCGTTATGGGTTATGCGTTATGCGTTATGCGTTATGCGTTATGCGTTATGCGTTATGCGTTATGCGTTATGCGGTATGCGTTATGCGTTATTTGCGTTATGCGTTATGCGTTATGCGTTATGCGTTATGCGTTATGCGTTATGCGTTATGCGTTATGCGTTATGCGTTATTTGCGTTATGCGTTATGCGTTATTTGCGTTATGCGTTATGCGTTATGCGTTATGCGTTATGCGTTATGCGTTATGCGTTATGCGTTATGCGTTATGCGTTGTGCGTTGTGCGTTGTGCGTTGTGCGTTGTGCGTTGTGCGTTGTACGTTGTGCGTCGTGCGTTCTGCGTTATGCGTTATGCGTTATGCGTTATGCGTTATGCGTTATGCGTTATGCGTTATGCGTTATGCGTTATGCGTTATGCGTTATGCGTTATGCGTTATGCGTTATGCGTTATGCGTTAAGCGTTATTTGCGTTATGGGTTATGCGTTATGCGTTATGCGTTATGCGTTATGCGTTATGCGTTATGCGTTATGCGTTATGCGTTATGCGTTATGCGTTATGCGTTATGCGGTATGCGTTATGCGTTATTTGCGTTATGCGTTATGCGTTATGCGTTATGCGTTATGCGTTATGCGTTATGCGTTATGCGTTGTGCGTTGTGCGTTGTGCGTTGTGCGTTGTGCGTTATGCGTTATGCGTTATGCGTTATGCGTTATGCGTTATGCGTTATGCGTTATGCGTTATGCGTTATGCGTTATGCGTTATGCGTTATGCGTTATGCGTTAGGCGTTGTGCGTTATGCGTTATGCGTTATGCGTTATGCGTTATGCGTTATGCGTTATGCGTTATGCGTTAAGCGTTATTTGCGTTATGGGTTATGCGTTATGCGTTATGCGTTATGCGTTATGCGTTATGCGTTATGCGTTATGCGTTATGCGGTATGCGTTATGCGTTATTTGCGTTATGCGTTATGCGTTATGCGTTATGCGTTATGCGTTATGCGTTATGCGTTATGCGTTATGCGTTATGCGTTATGCGTTATTTGCGTTATGCGTTATGCGTTATTTGCGTTATGCGTTATGCGTTATGCGTTATGCGTTATGCGTTATGCGTTATGCGTTATGCGTTATGCGTTATGCGTTATGCGTTGTGCGTTGTGCGTTGTGCGTTGTGCGTTGTGCGTTGTACGTTGTGCGTCGTGCGTTCTGCGTTATGCGTTATGCGTTATGCGTTATGCGTTATGCGTTATGCGTTATGCGTTATGCGTTATGCGTTATGCGTTATGCGTTATGCGTTATGCGTTATGCGTTATGCGTTATGCGTTAAGCGTTATTTGCGTTATGGGTTATGCGTTATGCGTTATGCGTTATGCGTTATGCGTTATGCGTTATGCGTTATGCGTTATGCGTTATGCGTTATGCGGTATGCGTTATGCGTTATTTGCGTTATGCGTTATGCGTTATGCGTTATGCGTTATGCGTTATGCGTTATGCGTTATGCGTTATGCGTTATGCGTTATGCGTTATGCGTTATGCGTTATG
This sequence comes from Lasioglossum baleicum, assembly GCF_051020765.1. Classification (NCBI taxonomy): domain Eukaryota; kingdom Metazoa; phylum Arthropoda; class Insecta; order Hymenoptera; family Halictidae; genus Lasioglossum; species Lasioglossum baleicum. The sequence continues at coordinate 16,646 of NW_027470526.1, forward strand.
CGTTATGCGTTATGCGTTATGCGTTATGCGTTATGCGTTATGCGTTATGCGTTATGCGTTGTGCGTTGTGCGTTGTGCGTTGTGCGTTGTGCGTTGTACGTTGTGCGTCGTGCGTTCTGCGTTATGCGTTATGCGTTATGCGTTATGCGTTATGCGTTATGCGTTATGCGTTATGCGTTATGCGTTATGCGTTATGCGTTATGCGTTATGCGTTAAGCGTTATTTGCGTTATGGGTTATGCGTTATGCGTTATGCGTTATGCGTTATGCGTTATGCGTTATGCGTTATGCGTTATGCGTTATGCGTTATGCGTTATGCGTTATGCGTTATGCGGTATGCGTTATGCGTTATTTGCGTTATGCGTTATGCGTTATGCGTTATGCGTTATGCGTTATGCGTTATGCGTTATGCGTTGTGCGTTGTGCGTTGTGCGTTGTGCGTTGTGCGTTATGCGTTATGCGTTATGCGTTATGCGTTATGCGTTATGCGTTATGCGTTATGCGTTATGCGTTATGCGTTATGCGTTATGCGTTAGGCGTTGTGCGTTATGCGTTATGCGTTATGCGTTATGCGTTATGCGTTATGCGTTATGCGTTATGCGTTAAGCGTTATTTGCGTTATGGGTTATGCGTTATGCGTTATGCGTTATGCGTTATGCGTTATGCGTTATGCGTTATGCGTTATGCGGTATGCGTTATGCGTTATTTGCGTTATGCGTTATGCGTTATGCGTTATGCGTTATGCGTTATGCGTTATGCGTTATGCGTTATGCGTTATGCGTTATGCGTTATTTGCGTTATGCGTTATGCGTTATTTGCGTTATGCGTTATGCGTTATGCGTTATGCGTTATGCGTTATGCGTTATGCGTTATGCGTTATGCGTTATGCGTTGTGCGTTGTGCGTTGTGCGTTGTGCGTTGTGCGTTGTACGTTGTGCGTCGTGCGTTCTGCGTTATGCGTTATGCGTTATGCGTTATGCGTTATGCGTTATGCGTTATGCGTTATGCGTTATGCGTTATGCGTTATGCGTTATGCGTTATGCGTTATGCGTTATGCGTTAAGCGTTATGCGTTATGCGTTATGCGTTATGCGTTATGCGTTATGCGTTATGCGTTATGCGTTATGCGTTATGCGTTATGCGTTATGCGTTATGCGTTATGCGTTATGCGTTATGCGTTATGCGTTATGCGTTATGCGTTATGCGTTATGCGTTATGCGTTATGCGTTATGCGTTATGCGTTATGCGTTATGCGTTATGCGTTATGCGTTATGCGTTATGCGTTATGCGTTATGCGCTATGCTTATGCCTTATGCGTTATGCGTTATGCGTTATGCGTTATGCGTTGTGCGTTATGCGTTATGCGTTATGCGGTATGCGTTATGCGTTATTTGCGTTATGCGTTATGCGTTATGCGTTATGCGTTATGCGTTATGCGTTATGCGTTATGCGTTATGCGTTATGCGTTATTTGCGTTATGCGTTATGCGTTATTTGCGTTATGCGTTATGCGTTATGCGTTATGCGTTATGCGTTATGCGTTATGCGTTATGCGTTATGCGTTGTGCGTTGTGCGTTGTGCGTTATGCGTTATGCGTTATGCGTTATGCGTTATGCGTTATGCGGTATGCGTTATGCGTTATTTGCGTTATGCGTTATGCGTTATGCGTTATGCGTTATGCGTTATGCGTTATGCGTTATGCGTTATGCGTTATGCGTTATGCGTTATTTGCGTTATGCGTTATGCGTTATTTGCGTTATGCGTTATGCGTTATGCGTTATGCGTTATGCGTTATGCGTTATGCGTTATGCGTTATGCGTTATGCGTTGTGCGTTGTGCGTTGTGCGTTGTGCGTTGTGCGTTGTACGTTGTGCGTCGTGCGTTCTGCGTTATGCGTTATGCGTTGTGCGTTAAGCGTTATTTGCGTTATGGGTTATGCGTTATGCGTTATGCGTTATGCGTTATGCGTTATGCGTTATGCGTTATGCGTTATGCGGTATGCGTTATGCGTTATTTGCGTTATGCGTTATGCGTTATGCGTTATGCGTTATGCGTTATGCGTTATGCGTTATGCGTTATGCGTTATGCGTTATGCGTTATTTGCGTTATGCGTTATGCGTTATTTGCGTTATGCGTTATGCGTTATGCGTTATGCGTTATGCGTTATGCGTTATGCGTTATGCGTTATGCGTTATGCGTTGTGCGTTGTGCGTTGTGCGTTGTGCGTTGTGCGTTGTACGTTGTGCGTCGTGCGTTCTGCGTTATGCGTTATGCGTTATGCGTTATGCGTTATGCGTTATGCGTTATGCGTTATGCGTTGTGCGTTGTGCGTTGTGCGTTGTGCGTTGTGCGTTATGCGTTATGCGTTATGCGTTATGCGTTATGCGTTATGCGTTATGCGTTATGCGTTATGCGTTATGCGTTATGCGTTATGCGTTATGCGTTAGGCGTTGTGCGTTATGCGTTATGCGTTATGCGTTATGCGTTATGCGTTATGCGTTATGCGTTAAGCGTTATTTGCGTTATGGGTTATGCGTTATGCGTTATGCGTTATGCGTTATGCGTTATGCGTTATGCGTTATGCGTTATGCGGTATGCGTTATGCGTTATTTGCGTTATGCGTTATGGGTTATGCGTTATGCGTTATGCGTTATGCGTTATGCGTTATGCGTTATGCGTTATGCGTTATGCGGTATGCGTTATGCGTTATTTGCGTTATGCGTTATGCGTTATGCGTTATGCGTTATGCGTTATGCGTTATGCGTTATGCGTTATGCGTTATGCGTTATTTGCGTTATGCGTTATGCGTTATTTGCGTTATGCGTTATGCGTTATGCGTTATGCGTTATGCGTTATGCGTTATGCGTTATGCGTTATGCGTTATGCGTTGTGCGTTGTGCGTTGTGCGTTGTGCGTTGTGCGTTGTGCGTTGTACGTTGTGCGTCGTGCGTTCTGCGTTATGCGTTATGCGTTATGCGTTATGCGTTATGCGTTATGCGTTATGCGTTATGCGTTATGCGTTATGCGTTATGCGTTATGCGTTATGCGTTATGCGTTATGCGTTAAGCGTTATTTGCGTTATGGGTTATGCGTTATGCGTTATGCGTTATGCGTTATGCGTTATGCGTTATGCGTTATGCGTTATGCGTTATGCGTTATGCGTTATGCGTTATGCGGTATGCGTTATGCGTTATTTGCGTTATGCGTTATGCGTTATGCGTTATGCGTTATGCGTTATGCGTTATGCGTTATGCGTTGTGCGTTGTGCGTTGTGCGTTGTGCGTTGTGCGTTATGCGTTATGCGTTATGCGTTATGCGTTATGCGTTATGCGTTATGCGTTATGCGTTATGCGTTATGCGTTATGCGTTATGCGTTATGCGTTATGCGTTAGGCGTTGTGCGTTATGCGTTATGCGTTATGCGTTATGCGTTATGCGTTATGCGTTATGCGTTATGCGTTAAGCGTTATTTGCGTTATGGGTTATGCGTTATGCGTTATGCGTTATGCGTTATGCGTTATGCGTTATGCGTTATGCGTTATGCGGTATGCGTTATGCGTTATTTGCGTTATGCGTTATGCGTTATGCGTTATGCGTTATGCGTTATGCGTTATGCGTTATGCGTTATGCGTTATGCGTTATGCGTTATTTGCGTTATGCGTTATGCGTTATTTGCGTTATGCGTTATGCGTTATGCGTTATGCGTTATGCGTTATGCGTTATGCGTTATGCGTTATGCGTTATGCGTTATGCGTTGTGCGTTGTGCGTTGTGCGTTGTGCGTTGTGCGTTGTACGTTGTGCGTCGTGCGTTCTGCGTTATGCGTTATGCGTTATGCGTTATGCGTTATGCGTTATGCGTTATGCGTTATGCGTTATGCGTTATGCGTTATGCGTTATGCGTTATGCGTTATGCGTTATGCGTTATGCGTTAAGCGTTATTTGCGTTATGGGTTATGCGTTATGCGTTATGCGTTATGCGTTATGCGTTATGCGTTATGCGTTATGCGTTATGCGTTATGCGTTATGCGGTATGCGTTATGCGTTATTTGCGTTATGCGTTATGCGTTATGCGTTATGCGTTATGCGTTATGCGTTATGCGTTATGCGTTATGCGTTATGCGTTATGCGTTATGCGTTATGCGTTATGCGTTATGCGTTATGCGTTATGCGTTATGCGTTATGCGTTATGCGTTATGCGTTATGCGTTGTGCGTTGTGCGTTGTGCGTTGTGCGTTGTGCGTTGTACGTTGTGCGTCGTGCGTTCTGCGTTATGCGTTATGCGTTATGCGTTATGCGTTATGCGTTATGCGTTATGCGTTATGCGTTATGCGTTATGCGTTATGCGTTATGCGTTATGCGTTAAGCGTTATTTGCGTTATGGGTTATGCGTTATGCGTTATGCGTTATGCGTTATGCGTTATGCGTTATGCGTTATGCGTTATGCGTTATGCGTTATGCGTTATGCGTTATGCGTTATGCGGTATGCGTTATGCGTTATTTGCGTTATGCGTTATGCGTTATGCGTTATGCGTTATGCGTTATGCGTTATGCGTTATGCGTTGTGCGTTGTGCGTTGTGCGTTGTGCGTTGTGCGTTATGCGTTATGCGTTATGCGTTATGCGTTATGCGTTATGCGTTATGCGTTATGCGTTATGCGTTATGCGTTATGCGTTATGCGTTAGGCGTTGTGCGTTATGCGTTATGCGTTATGCGTTATGCGTTATGCGTTATGCGTTATGCGTTATGCGTTAAGCGTTATTTGCGTTATGGGTTATGCGTTATGCGTTATGCGTTATGCGTTATGCGTTATGCGTTATGCGTTATGCGTTATGCGGTATGCGTTATGCGTTATTTGCGTTATGCGTTATGCGTTATGCGTTATGCGTTATGCGTTATGCGTTATGCGTTATGCGTTATGCGTTATGCGTTATGCGTTATTTGCGTTATGCGTTATGCGTTATTTGCGTTATGCGTTATGCGTTATGCGTTATGCGTTATGCGTTATGCGTTATGCGTTATGCGTTATGCGTTATGCGTTGTGCGTTGTGCGTTGTGCGTTGTGCGTTGTGCGTTGTACGTTGTGCGTCGTGCGTTCTGCGTTATGCGTTATGCGTTATGCGTTATGCGTTATGCGTTATGCGTTATGCGTTATGCGTTATGCGTTATGCGTTATGCGTTATGCGTTATGCGTTATGCGTTATGCGTTAAGCGTTATTTGCGTTATGGGTTATGCGTTATGCGTTATGCGTTATGCGTTATGCGTTATGCGTTATGCGTTATGCGTTATGCGTTATGCGTTATGCGGTATGCGTTATGCGTTATTTGCGTTATGCGTTATGCGTTATGCGTTATGCGTTATGCGTTATGCGTTATGCGTTATGCGTTATGCGTTATGCGTTATGCGTTATGCGTTATGCGTTATGCGTTATGCGTTATGCGTTATGCGTTATGCGTTATGCGTTATGCGTTATGCGTTATGCGTTATGCGTTATGCGTTATGCGTTATGCGTTATGCGTTATGCGTTATGCGTTATGCGTTATGCGTTATGCGTTATGCGTTATGCGTTATGCGTTATGCGTTATGCGTTATGCGTTATGCGTTATGCGTTATGCGTTATGCGTTATGCGTTATGCGTTATGCGTTATGCGTTATGCGTTATGCGTTATGCGTTATGCGTTATGCGTTATGCGTTATGCGTTATGCGTTATGCGTTATGCTTATGCCTTATGCGTTATGCGTTATGCGTTATGCGTTATGCGTTATGCGTTATGCGTTATGCGTTATGCGTTATTTGCGTTATGCGTTATTTGCGTTATGCGTTATGCGTTATGCGTTATGCGTTATGCGTTATGCGTTATGCGTTATGCGTTATGCGTTATGCGTTATGCGTTATGCGTTATGCGTTATGCGTTATGCGTTATGCGTTATGCGTTATGCGTTATGCGTTATGCGTTATGCGTTATGCGTTATGCGTTATGCGTTATGCGTTATGCGTTATGCGTTATGCGTTATGCGTTATGCGTTATGCGTTATGCGTTATGCGTTATGCGTTATGCGTTATGCGTTATGCGTTATGCGTTATGCGTTATGCGTTATGCGTTATGCGTTATGCGTTATGCGTTATGCGTTATGCGTTAGGCGTTGTGCGTTGTGCGTTGTGCGTTGTGCGTTGTGCGTTGTGCGTTGTGCGTCGTGCGTTCTGCGTTATGCGTTATGCGTTATGCGTTATGCGTTATGCGTTATGCGTTATGCGTTATGCGTTATGCGTTATGCGTTATGCGTTATGCGTTATGCGTTATGCGTTATGCGTTATGCGTTATGCGTTATGCGTTATGCGTTATGCGTTATGCGTTATGCGTTATGCGTTATGCGTTATGCGTTATGCGTTATGCGTTATGCGTTATGCGTTATGCGTTATGCGTTATGCGTTATGCGTTATGCGTTATGCGTTATGCGTTTTGCGTTATGCGTTATGCGTTATGCGTTATGACTTTTGCATTATGCGTTATGCGTTATGCGTTATGCGTTATGGGCTATGCGTTATGCCTTATGGTTTATACGTTATGCGTTATGCGTTATGCGTTATGCGTTATGCGTTATGCGTTGTGCGTCATGCGTTATGCGTTATGCGTTATGCGTTATGCGTTATGCGTTATGCGTTATGCGTTATGCGTTATGCGTTATGCGTTATGCGTTATGCGTTATGCGTTATGCGTTATGCGTTATGCGTTATGCGTTATGCGTTATGCGTTATGCGTTATGCGTTATGCGTTATGCGTTATGCGTTATGCGTTAGGCGTTGTGCGTTGTGCGTTGTGCGTTGTGCGTTGTGCGTCGTGCGTTCTGCGTTATGCGTTATGCGTTATGCGTTATGCGTTATGCGTTATGCGTTATGCGTTATGCGTTATGCGTTATGCGTTATGCGTTATGCGTTATGCGTTATGCGTTATGCGTTATGCGTTATGCGTTATGCGTTATGCGTTATGCGTTATGCGTTATGCGTTATGCGTTATGCGTTATGCGTTATGCGTTATGCGTTATGCGTTATGCGTTATGCGTTATGCGTTATGCGTTATGCGTTATGCGTTATGCGTTATGCGTTATGCGTTATGCGTTATGCGTTATGCGTTATGCGTTATGCGTTATGCGTTATGCGTTATGCGTTATGCGTTATGCGTTATGCGTTATGCGTTATGCGTTATGACTTTTGCATTATGCATTATGCGTTATGCGTTATGCGTTATGGGCTATGCGTTATGCCTTATGGTTTATACGTTATGCGTTATGCGTTATGCGTTATGCGTTATGCGTTATGCGTTATGCGTTGTGCGTCATGCGTTATGCGTTATGCGTTATGCGTTATGCGTTATGTGTTATGCGTTATGAGTTTTGCGTTACGCGTTATGCGTTATGCGTTATGCGTTTTGCGTTATGCGTTATGCGTTATGCGTTATGCGTTATGCGTTATGCGTTATGCGTTATGCGTTATGCGTTATGCGTTATGCGTTATGCGTTATGCGTTATGCGTTATGCGTTATGCGTTATGCGTTATGCGTTATGCGTTATGCGTTATGCGTTATGCGTTATGCGTTATGCGTTATGCGTTATGCGTTATGCGTTATGCGTTATGCGTTATGCGTTATGCGTTATGCGTTATGCGTTATGCGTTATGCGTTATGCGTTATGCGTTATGCGTTATGCGTTATGCGTTATGCGTTATGCGTTATGCGTTATGCGTTATGCGTTATGCGTTATGCGTTATGCGTTATGCGTTATGCGTTATGCGTTATGCGTTATGCGTTATGCTTATGCCTTATGCGTTATGCGTTATGCGTTATGCGTTATGCGTTATGCGTTATGCGTTATGCGTTATGCGTTATTTGCGTTATGCGTTATTTGCGTTATGCGTTATGCGTTATGCGTTATGCGTTATGCGTTATGCGTTATGCGTTATGCGTTATGCGTTATGCGTTATGCGTTATGCGTTATGCGTTATGCGTTATGCGTTATGCGTTATGCGTTATGCGTTATGCGTTATGCGTTATGCGTTATGCGTTATGCGTTATGCGTTATGCGTTATGCGTTATGCGTTATGCGTTATGCGTTATGCGTTATGCGTTATGCGTTATGCGTTATGCGTTATGCGTTATGCGTTATGCGTTATGCGTTATGCGTTATGCGTTATGCGTTATGCGTTATGCGTTATGCGTTATGCGTTATGCGTTATGCGTTAGGCGTTGTGCGTTGTGCGTTGTGCGTTGTGCGTTGTGCGTTGTGCGTTGTGCGTTGTGCGTCGTGCGTTCTGCGTTATGCGTTATGCGTTATGCGTTATGCGTTATGCGTTATGCGTTATGCGTTATGCGTTATGCGTTATGCGTTATGCGTTATGCGTTATGCGTTATGCGTTATGCGTTATGCGTTATGCGTTATGCGTTATGCGTTATGCGTTATGCGTTATGCGTTATGCGTTATGCGTTATGCGTTATGCGTTATGCGTTATGCGTTATGCGTTATGCGTTATTTGCGTTATGCGTTATGCGTTATGCGTTATTTGCGTTATGCGTTATGCGTTATGCGTTATGCGTTATGCGTTATGCGTTATGCGTTATGCGTTTTGCGTTGTGCGTTGTGCGTTGTGCGTTGTGCGTTGTGCGTTGTGCGTTGTGCGTTGTGCGTCGTGCGTTCTGCGTTATGCGTTATGCGTTATGCGTTATGCGTTATGCGTTATGCGTTATGCGTTATGCGTTATGCGTTATGCGTTATGCGTTATGCGTTATGCGTTATGCGTTATGCGTTATGCGTTATGCGTTATGCGTTATGCGTTATGCGTTATGCGTTATGCGTTATGCGTTATGCGTTATGCGTTATGCGTTATGCGTTATGCGTTATGCGTTATGCGTTTTGCGTTATGCGTTATGCGTTATGCGTTATGACTTTTGCATTATGCGTTATGCGTTATGCGTTATGCGTTATGCCTTATGGTTTATACGTTATGCGTTATGCGTTATGCGTTATGCGTTATGCGTTATGCGTTGTGCGTCATGCGTTATGCGTTATGCGTTATGCGTTATGCGTTATGCGTTATGCGTTATGCGTTATGCGTTATGCGTTATGCGTTATGCGTTATGCGTTATGCGTTATGCGTTATGCGTTAGGCGTTGTGCGTTGTGCGTTGTGCGTTGTGCGTTGTGCGTCGTGCGTTCTGCGTTATGCGTTATGCGTTATGCGTTATGCGTTATGCGTTATGCGTTATGCGTTATGCGTTATGCGTTATGCGTTATGCGTTATGCGTTATGCGTTATGCGTTATGCGTTATGCGTTATGCGTTATGCGTTATGCGTTATGCGTTATGCGTTATGCGTTATGCGTTATGCGTTATGCGTTATGCGTTATGCGTTATGCGTTATGCGTTATGCGTTATGCGTTATGCGTTATGCGTTATGCGTTATGCGTTATGCGTTATGCGTTATGCGTTATGCGTTATGCGTTATGCGTTATGCGTTATGCGTTATGCGTTATGCGTTATGCGTTATGCGTTATGCGTTATGCGTTATGCGTTATGCGTTATGACTTTTGCATTATGCATTATGCGTTATGCGTTATGCGTTATGGGCTATGCGTTATGCCTTATGGTTTATACGTTATGCGTTATGCGTTATGCGTTATGCGTTATGCGTTATGCGTTATGCGTTGTGCGTCATGCGTTATGCGTTATGCGTTATGCGTTATGCGTTATGTGTTATGCGTTATGAGTTTTGCGTTACGCGTTATGCGTTATGCGTTATGCGTTTTGCGTTATGCGTTATGCGTTATGCGTTATGCGTTATGCGTTATGCGTTATGCGTTATGCGTTATGCGTTATGCGTTATGCGTTATGCGTTATGCGTTATGCGTTATGCGTTATGCGTTATGCGTTATGCGTTATGCGTTATGCGTTATGCGTTATGCGTTATGCGTTATGCGTTATGCGTTATGCGTTATGCGTTATGCGTTATGCGTTATGCGTTATGCGTTATGCGTTATGCGTTATGCGTTATGCGTTATGAGTTTTGCGTTACGCGTTATGCGTTATGCGTTATGCTTATGCCTTATGCGTTATGCGTTATGCGTTATGCGTTATGCGTTATGCGTTATGCGTTATGCGTTATGCGTTATGCGTTATGCGTTATGCGTTATGCGTTAGGCGTTATGCGTTATGCGTTATGCGTTATGCGTTATGCGTTATGCGTTATGCGTTATGCGTTATGCGTTATGCGTTATGCGTTATGCGTAATGCGTTATGCGTTATGCGTTATGCGTTATGCGTTATGCGTTATGCGGTATGCGTTATGCGTTATGCGTTATGCGTTACGCGTTATGCGTTATGCGTTATGCGTTATGCGTTATGCGTTATGCGTTATGCGTTATGCGTTATGCGTTATGCGTTATGCGTTATGCGTTATGCGTTATGCGTTATGCGTTATGCGTTATGCGTTATGCGTTATGCGTTATGCGTTATGCGTTATGCGTTATGCGTTATGCGTTATGCGTTATGCGTTATGCGTTATGCGTTATGCGTTATGCGTTATGCGTTATGCGTTATGCGTTTTGCGTTATGCGTTATGCGTTATGCGTTATGACTTTTGCATTATGCGTTATGCGTTATGCGTTATGCGTTATGGGCTATGCGTTATGCCTTATGGTTTATACGTTATGCGTTATGCGTTATGCGTTATGCGTTATGCGTTATGCGTTGTGCGTCATGCGTTATGCGTTATGCGTTATGCGTTATGCGTTATGCGTTATGCGTTATGCGTTATGCGTTATGCGTTATGCGTTATGCGTTATGCGTTATGCGTTATGCGTTATGCGTTACGCGTTATGCGTTATGCGTTATGCGTTTTGCGTTATGCGTTATGCGTTATGCGTTATGCGTTATGCGTTATGCGTTATGCGTTATGCGTTATGCGTTATGCGTTATGCGTTATGCGTTATGCGTTATGCGTTATGCGTTATGCGTTATGCGTTATGCGTTATGCGTTATGCGTTATGCGTTATGCGTTATGCGTTATGCGTTATGCGTTATGCGTTATGCGTTATGCGTTATGCGTTATGCGTTATGCGTTATGCGTTATGCGTTATGCGTTATGCGTTATGAGTTTTGCGTTACGCGTTATGCGTTATGCGTTATGCGTTATGCGTTATGCTTATGCCTTATGCGTTATGCGTTATGCGTTATGCGTTATGCGTTATGCGTTATGCGTTATGCGTTATGCGTTATGCGTTATGCGTTATGCGTTATGCGTTATGCGTTAGGCGTTATGCGTTATGCGTTATGCGTTATGCGTTATGCGTTATGCGTTATGCGTTATGCGTTATGCGTTATGCGTTATGCGTTATGCGTTATGCGTAATGCGTTATGCGTTATGCGTTATGCGTTATGCGTTATGCGTTATGCGTTATGCGTTATGCGTTATGCGTTATGCGTTATGCGTTATGCGTTATGCGTTATGCGTTATGCGTTATGCGTTATGCGTTATGCGTTATGCGTTATGCGTTTTGCGTTATGCGTTATGCGTTATGCGTTATGACTTTTGCATTATGCGTTATGCGTTATGCGTTATGCGTTATGGGCTATGCGTTATGCGTTATGCGTTATGCGTTATGCGTTATGCGTTATGCGTTATGCGTTATGCGTTATGCGTTATGCGTTATGCGTTATGCGTTATGCGTTATGCGTTATGCGTTATGCGTTATGCGTTATGTGTTATGCGTTATGAGTTTTGCGTTACGCGTTATGCGTTATGCGTTATGCGTTATGCGTTATGCGTTATGCGTTATGCGTTATGCGTTATGCGTTATGCGTTATGCGTTATGCGTTATGCGTTATGCGTTATGCGTTTATGCGTTATGCGTTATGCGTTATGCGTTATGCGTTATGCGTTATGCGTTATGCGTTATGCGTTATGCGTTATGCGTTATGCGTTATGCGTATGCGTTATGCGTTATGCGTTATGCGTTATGCGTTATGCGTTATGCGTTATGCGTTATGCGTTATGCGTTATGCGTATGCGTTATGCGTTATGCGTTATGCGTTATGCGTTATGCGTTATGCGTTATGCGTTATGCGTTATGCGTTATGCGTTATGCGTTATGCGTTATGCGTTATGCGTTATGCGTTATGCGTTATGCGTTATGCGTTATGCGTTAGGCGTTATGCGTTATGCGTTATGCGTTATGCGTTATGCGTTATGCGTTATGCGTTATGCGTTATGCGTTATGCGTTATGCGTTATGCGTTATGCGTTATGCGTTATGCGTTATGCGTTATGCGTTATGCGTTATGCGTTATGCGTTATGCGTTATGCGTTATGCGTTATGCGTTATGCGTTATGCGTTATGCGTTATGCGTTATGCGTTATGCGTTATGCGTTATGCGTTATGCGTTATGCGTTATACGTTATGCTTTAGGCGTTATGCGTAATGCGTTATGCGTTATGCGTTATGCGTTATGCGTTATACGTTATGCTTTAGGCGTTATGCGTAATGCGTTATGCGTTATGCTTTAGGCGTTATGCGTAATGCGTTATGCGTTATGCGTTATGCGTTATGCGTTATGCGTTATGCGTTATGCGTTCTGCGTTATGCGTTATGCGTTATGCGTTATGCGTTATGCGTTATGCGTTATGCGTTATGCGTTATGCGTTATGCGTTATGCGTTATGCGTTATGCGTTATGCGTTATGCGTTATGCGTTATGCGTTATGCGTTATGCGTTATGCGTTATGCGTTATGCGTTATGCGTTATGCGTTATGCGTTATGCGTTATGCGTTATGCGTTATGCGTTATGCGTTATGCGTTATGCGTTATGCGTTATGCGTTATGCGTTATGCGTTATGCGTTATGCGTTATGCGTTATGCGTTATGCGTTATGCGTTATGCGTTATGCGTTATGCGTTATGCGTTATGCGTTATGCGTTATGCGTTATGCGTTATGCGTTATGCGTTATGCGTTATGCGTTATGAGTTTTGCGTTACGCGTTATGCGTTATGCGTTATGCTTATGCCTTATGCGTTATGCGTTATGCGTTATGCGTTATGCGTTATGCGTTATGCGTTATGCGTTATGCGTTATGCGTTATGCGTTATGCGTTATGCGTTAGGCGTTATGCGTTATGCGTTATGCGTTATGCGTTATGCGTTATGCGTTATGCGTTATGCGTTATGCGTTATGCGTTATGCGTTATGCGTAATGCGTTATGCGTTATGCGTTATGCGTTATGCGTTATGCGTTATGCGGTATGCGTTATGCGTTATGCGTTATGCGTTACGCGTTATGCGTTATGCGTTATGCGTTATGCGTTATGCGTTATGCGTTATGCGTTATGCGTTATGCGTTATGCGTTATGCGTTATGCGTTATGCGTTATGCGTTATGCGTTATGCGTTATGCGTTATGCGTTATGCGTTATGCGTTATGCGTTATGCGTTATGCGTTATGCGTTATGCGTTATGCGTTATGCGTTATGCGTTATGCGTTATGCGTTATGCGTTATGCGTTATGCGTTATGCGTTATGCGTTATGCGTTTTGCGTTATGCGTTATGCGTTATGCGTTATGACTTTTGCATTATGCGTTATGCGTTATGCGTTATGCGTTATGGGCTATGCGTTATGCCTTATGGTTTATACGTTATGCGTTATGCGTTATGCGTTATGCGTTATGCGTTATGCGTTGTGCGTCATGCGTTATGCGTTATGCGTTATGCGTTATGCGTTATGCGTTATGCGTTATGCGTTATGCGTTATGCGTTATGCGTTATGCGTTATGCGTTATGCGTTATGCGTTATGCGTTTTGCGTTATGCGTTATGCGTTATGCGTTATGCGTTATGCGTTATGCGTTATGCGTTATGCGTTATGCGTTATGCGTTATGCGTTATGCGTTATGCGTTATGCGTTATGCGTTATGCGTTATGCGTTATGCGTTATGCGTTATGCGTTATGCGTTATGCGTTATGCGTTATGCGTTATGCGTTATGCGTTATGCGTTATGCGTTATGCGTTATGCGTTATGCGTTATGCGTTATGCGTTATGCGTTATGCGTTATGCGTTATGAGTTTTGCGTTACGCGTTATGCGTTATGCGTTATGCGTTATGCGTTATGCTTATGCCTTATGCGTTATGCGTTATGCGTTATGCGTTATGCGTTATGCGTTATGCGTTATGCGTTATGCGTTATGCGTTATGCGTTATGCGTTATGCGTTATGCGTTAGGCGTTATGCGTTATGCGTTATGCGTTATGCGTTATGCGTTATGCGTTATGCGTTATGCGTTATGCGTTATGCGTTATGCGTTATGCGTTATGCGTAATGCGTTATGCGTTATGCGTTATGCGTTATGCGTTATGCGTTATGCGTTATGCGTTATGCGTTATGCGTTATGCGTTATGCGTTATGCGTTATGCGTTATGCGTTATGCGTTATGCGTTATGCGTTATGCGTATGCGTTATGCGTTATGCGTTATGCGTTTTGCGTTATGCGTTATGCGTTATGCGTTATGACTTTTGCATTATGCGTTATGCGTTATGCGTTATGCGTTATGGGCTATGCGTTATGCGTTATGCGTTATGCGTTATGCGTTATGCGTTATGCGTTATGCGTTATGCGTTATGCGTTATGCGTTATGCGTTATGCGTTATGCGTTATGCGTTATGCGTTATGCGTTATGCGTTATGCGTTATGTGTTATGCGTTATGAGTTTTGCGTTACGCGTTATGCGTTATGCGTTATGCGTTATGCGTTATGCGTTATGCGTTATGCGTTATGCGTTATGCGTTATGCGTTATGCGTTATGCGTTATGCGTTATGCGTTATGCGTTATGCGTTATGCGTTATGCGTTATGCGTTATGCGTTATGCGTTATGCGTTATGCGTTATGCGTTATGCGTTATGCGTTATGCGTTATGCGTTATGCGTTATGCGTTATGCGTTATGCGTTATGCGTTATGCGTTATGCGTTATGCGTTATGCGTTATGCGTTATGCGTTATGCGTTATGCGTTATGCGTTATGCGTTATGCGTTATGCGTTATGCGTTATGCGTTATGCGTTATGCGTTATGCGTTATGCGTTATGCGTTATGCGTTAGGCGTTATGCGTTATGCGTTATGCGTTATGCGTTATGCGTTATGCGTTATGCGTTATGCGTTATGCGTTATGCGTTATGCGTTATGCGTTATGCGTTATGCGTTATGCGTTATGCGTTATGCGTTATGCGTTATGCGTTATGCGTTATGCGTTATGCGTTATGCGTTATGCGTTATGCGTTATGCGTTATGCGTTATGCGTTATGCGTTATGCGTTATGCGTTATACGTTATGCTTTAGGCGTTATGCGTAATGCGTTATGCGTTATGCGTTATGCGTTATGCGTTATACGTTATGCTTTAGGCGTTATGCGTAATGCGTTATGCGTTATGCTTTAGGCGTTATGCGTAATGCGTTATGCGTTATGCGTTATGCGTTATGCGTTATGCGTTATGCGTTATGCGTTCTGCGTTATGCGTTATGCGTTATGCGTTATGGGTTATGAGTTTTGTGTTACGCGTTATGCGTTATGCGTTATGCGTTATGCGTTATGCGTTATGCGTTATGCGTTATGCGTTATGCGTTATGCGTTATGCGTTATGCGTTATGCGTTATGCGTTATGCGTTATGCGTTATGCTTATGCCACATGCGTTATGCGTTATGCGTTATGCGTTATGCGTTATGCGTTATGCGTTATGCGTTATGCGTTATGCGTTATGCGTTATGCGTTATGCGTTATGCGTTATGCGTTATGCGTTATGCGTTATGCGTTATGCGTTAAGCGTTATTTGCGTTATGCGTTATGCGTTATTTGCGTTATGGGTTATGCGTTATGCGTTATGCGTTATGCGTTATGCGTTATGCGTTATGCGTTATGCGTTATGCGTTATGCGTTATGCGTTATGCGTTATGCGTTATTTGCGTTATGCGTTATGCGTTATTTGCGTTATGCGTTATGCGTTATGCGTTATGCGTTATGCGTTATGCGTTGTGCGTTGTGCGTTGTGCGTTGTGCGTTGTGCGTTGTGCGTTGTGCGTTGTGCGTTGTGCGTTATGCGTTATGCGTTATGCGTTATGCGTTATGCGTTATGCGTTATGCGTTATGCGTTATGCGTTATGCGTTATGCGTTATGCGTTATGCGTTATGCGTTATGCGTTATGCGTTATGCGTTATGCGTTATGCGTTATGCGTTATGCGTTATGCGTTATGCGTTATGGGCTATGCGTTATGCCTTATGGTTTATACGTTATGCGTTATGCGTTATGCGTTATGTGTTATGCGTTATGAGTTTTGCGTTACGCGTTATGCGTTATGCGTTATGCGTTATGCGCTATGCGTTATGCGTTATGCGTTATGCGTTATGCGTTATGCGTTATGCGTTATGCGTTATGCGTTATGCGTTATGCGTTATGCGTTATGCGTTATGCGTTATGCGTTATGCGTTATGCGTTATGCGTTATGCGTTATGCGTTATGCGTTATGCGTTATGCGTTATGCGTTATGCGTTATGCGTTATGCGTTATGCGTTATGCGTTATGCGTTATGCGTTATGCGTTATGCGTTATGCGTTATGCGTTATGCGTTATGCGTTATGCGTTATGCGTTATGCGTTATGCGTTATGCGTTATGCGTTATGCGTTATGCGTTATGCGTTATGCGTTAGGCGTTATGCGTTATGCGTTACGCGTTATGCGTTAAGCGTTATTTGCGTTATGCGTTATGCGTTATGCGTTATGCGTTATGCGTTATGCGTTATGCGTTATGCGTTATGCGTTATGCGTTATGCGTTATGCGTTATGCGTTATGCGTTATGCGTTATGCGTTATGCGTTATGCGTTATGCGTTATGCGTTATGCGTTATGCGTTATGCGTTATGCGTTATGCGTTATGCGTATTTGCGTTATGCGTTATGCGTTATGCGTTATGCGTTATGCGTTATGCGTTATGCGTTATGCGTTGTGCGTTGTGCGTTGTGCGTTGTGCGTTGTGCGTTGTGCGTTGTGCGTTGTGCGTTGTGCGTTCTGCGTTATGCGTTATGCGTTATGCGTTATGCGTTATGCGTTATGCGTTATGCGTTATGCGTTATGCGTTATGCGTTATGCGTTATGCGTTATGCGTTATGCGTTATGCGTTATGCGTTATGCGTTATGCGTTATGCGTTATGCGTTATGGGTTATGAGTTTTGTGTTACGCGTTATGCGTTATGCGTTATGCGTTATGCGTTATGCGTTATGCGTTATGCGTTATGCGTTATGCGTTATGCGTTATGCGTTATGCGTTATGCGTTATGCTTATGCCACATGCGTTATGCGTTATGCGTTATGCGTTATGCGTTATGCGTTATGCGTTATGCGTTATGCGTTATGCGTTATGCGTTATGCGTTATGCGTTATGCGTTATGCGTTAAGCGTTATTTGCGTTATGCGTTATGCGTTATTTGCGTTATGGGTTATGCGTTATGCGTTATGCGTTATGCGTTATGCGTTATGCGTTATGCGTTATGCGTTATGCGTTATGCGTTATGCGTTATGCGTTATGCGTTATGCGTTATGCGTTATGCGTTATGCGTTATGCGTTATGCGTTATTTGCGTTATGCGTTATGCGTTATTTGCGTTATGCGTTATGCGTTATGCGTTATGCGTTATGCGTTATGCGTTGTGCGTTGTGCGTTGTGCGTTGTGCGTTGTGCGTTGTGCGTTGTGCGTTGTGCGTTGTGCGTTATGCGTTATGCGTTATGCGTTATGCGTTATGCGTTATGCGTTATGCGTTATGCGTTATGCGTTATGCGTTATGCGTTATGCGTTATGCGTTATGCGTTATGCGTTATGCGTTATGCGTTATGCGTTATGCGTTATGCGTTATGCGTTATGCGTTATGCGTTATGGGCTATGCGTTATGCCTTATGGTTTATACGTTATGCGTTATGCGTTATGCGTTATGTGTTATGCGTTATGAGTTTTGCGTTACGCGTTATGCGTTATGCGTTATGCGTTATGCGCTATGCGTTATGCGTTATGCGTTATGCGTTATGCGTTATGCGTTATGCGTTATGCGTTATGCGTTATGCGTTATGCGTTATGCGTTATGCGTTATGCGTTATGCGTTATGCGTTATGCGTTATGCGTTATGCGTTATGCGTTATGCGTTATGCGTTATGCGTTATGCGTTATGCGTTATGCGTTATGCGTTATGCGTTATGCGTTATGCGTTATGCGTTATGCGTTATGCGTTATGCGTTATGCGTTATGCGTTATGCGTTATGCGTTATGCGTTATGCGTTATGCGTTATGCGTTATGCGTTATGCGTTATGCGTTATGCGTTATGCGTTATGCGTTAGGCGTTATGCGTTATGCGTTACGCGTTATGCGTTAAGCGTTATTTGCGTTATGCGTTATGCGTTATGCGTTATGCGTTATGCGTTATGCGTTATGCGTTATGCGTTATGCGTTATGCGTTATGCGTTATGCGTTATGCGTTATGCGTTATGCGTTATGCGTTATGCGTTATGCGTTATGCGTTATGCGTTATGCGTTATGCGTTATGCGTTATGCGTTATGCGTTATGCGTTATTTGCGTTATGCGTTATGCGTTATGCGTTATGCGTTATGCGTTATGCGTTATGCGTTATGCGTTGTGCGTTGTGCGTTGTGCGTTGTGCGTTGTGCGTTGTGCGTTGTGCGTTGTGCGTTGTGCGTTCTGCGTTATGCGTTATGCGTTATGCGTTATGCGTTATGCGTTATGCGTTATGCGTTATGCGTTATGCGTTATGCGTTATGCGTTATGCGTTATGCGTTATGCGTTATGCGTTATGCGTTATGCGTTATGCGTTATGCGTTATGCGTTATGGGTTATGAGTTTTGTGTTACGCGTTATGCGTTATGCGTTATGCGTTATGCGTTATGCGTTATGCGTTATGCGTTATGCGTTATGCGTTATGCGTTATGCGTTATGCGTTATGCGTTATGCTTATGCCACATGCGTTATGCGTTATGCGTTATGCGTTATGCGTTATGCGTTATGCGTTATGCGTTATGCGTTATGCGTTATGCGTTATGCGTTATGCGTTATGCGTTATGCGTTAAGCGTTATTTGCGTTATGCGTTATGCGTTATTTGCGTTATGGGTTATGCGTTATGCGTTATGCGTTATGCGTTATGCGTTATGCGTTAATGCGTTATGCGTTATGCGTTATGCGTTATGCGTATGCGTTATGCGTTATGCGTTATGCGTTATGCGTTATGCGTTATGCGTTATGCGTTATGCGTTATGCGTTATGCGTTATGCGTTATGCGTATGCGTTATGCGTTATGCGTTATGCGTTATGCGTTATGCGTTATGCGTTATGCGTTATGCGTTTGCGTTATGCGTTTGCGTTATGCGTTATGCGTTATGCGTTTGCGTTCTGTATGCGTTATGCGTTATGCTTATGCGTTATGCGTTATGCGTTATGCGTTATGCGTTATGCGTTGATGCGTTATGCGTTATGGCGTTATGGCGTTATGCGTTATGCGTTATGCGTTATGCGTTATGCGTTATGCGTGTATGCGGTATGCGTAGCGTTATGCGTTATGCGTTATGCGTTATGCGTTAGGCGGTATGCGTTATGCGTTATGCGTTAGCGTTTATGCGTTATGCGTTATGCGTTATTGAGGCTTGCAGGTATGCGTTGTATGCGTTAGCGTTCGTATGCGTTATGCGTTATGCGTTATGCGTATGGCGTTAGCGTTTGGAGTTATGCGTGGTATGCGTTTATGCGTGGTGATGCGTTACGGTATGCGTTTTGCGTTTGGTGCGTTATGCGTTATGCGGTTTGCGTTATGCGTTCGGTATGAGTTT
>NW_027470527.1:0-36543 GCF_051020765.1 Lasioglossum baleicum
TTTAGATAAAGGGTAGCAACTTGGATCGAGATTCCAGACGACAGCAATTCCGCTATGTTAATTTTCAGTCACTAGCGAGTGGATTAAGCAATTCTCAGCGTGACGTTTGTTCGAAGCGATGAAATCGTGGATCGAGATTATGTTCAGGCTGGATTATCAATGGTACGAGAATGAACGAGTTCCTAGAATTCACGTGGAATTTTTTGATGCTTGACAGTGTATAGTAAGAGTGTGTGATGTGCCTGAGTATGTTGCGTCTCTAGAATTGGATGTCCAGAGTTAAATAGGGGATTTGTGTCATTGTTAGCGTCCCTTGACTCGCGAATGCTCGTTGTTATCCGGCCATCATTCGGCTTAACTCTTCCAAGAATCAATAAATCACCCTTGAGACCACGAGCATAACGACCCAAGTTGTTTAATATATCCACCTTCGCCATAATACGACGAAATTGACACACACCGCTAACACGACTTGAAACCCAGAGGGAAAACACGAACAATTTTATAAAATCACCAGACAAGAGTCGAAAGAAGGAGTCTAACACAAAACTCAAAACAGTCGAAACAAACCCATCACGATCACTGAACACAGCAGAACTCTTTAGTTCGAACTTAACCAGGTTTAATTCTATTAATTTAGAGTAAGCTGCACCCTTGCAACACTGTCGAATCCGTGCAATGGACCTGTAACACTCCTAATGTGAGAGTTGCAGTGTTAGGGACACAACAGGCTACAAAAATTGATTAGTTGAAGAGCTTTCGCTTTCGCTAGGACCTATCGATGATTTTTATCGCCGTTTTAACCCATAGTAATTATTATTTATAATAGAAAGGGTGTCAATGAAGTCGTGAAGACTGACTGAAACACTTAAACATGCTGTTGTAACTTTTCTCGAACTCACGTTGGGCCAACCAGATATGTGAGAATGGCGAGCAGACTGATATATTATGTTATAGCAGAGCGAATGGGTATCTAATCTCAGTTTCAAATGCATGCAGATAAACGAAAGAACTGTATAGAAGGAAATCAGATGAACGAGTTTATCTATGATAGTGCCGAATGTTTAGGATACTTAACAAAAGCATGATTGAAGAAGAGGGCATGAGTATGAAAGAAAACAGAACGTATGATTTAAATAAGAGCAATAGAGGAATGAGAAGTCAATTTTCGAGTGTCAAAATGTTCAATTGAGAGTTGAGAGTTGTCAGTATCAGTAACGAGTCAGTTAAGAAGAGTTAGTAGTCAAGTGATAGTTATTAAGAAGAGATTAACTATCGTTTTCCAAAACATTTTTCAAACTAATTTATTGAAACAAAACAAAATAATTTAATCAACGATATAGTTGCCTTTGTTTTCAACTACTCGTGTCCAACGCTCAGGTAGCATCTTAATCCTTCTATTATAAAATTCTTGTGATTTTGATTCGAATAATTCGGTCAATGCAGTTTTGAGACACCCTTCATTATTGAAATGTTTCTCAAGAAGAAAATTTTGCAAGGAACGAAACAAATGATAATCGGAAGAGGCAATATCAGGAGAATATGCAAGTTGAGAGAGAACTTCCTATACCAACAGTTTTTCCGCCGTGATTCTTGAAGTATGCGGTCGTGCGTTATAGTGATGAAGAATTACTTGCTTCCGATTAATCAGTGCGGGTTCTTTTTCTCTCAAAGTTCGAGTTAACCTTTCCAATTATGCAGTATACGTTTCGCAACCGCATCTTGATCCAGAGCATTACAGATATTTTTTGCAACTTCGTTTGCTTTTCTTCCAACTGGAACTCGTAAAGCATACAATGTCGAATATTTTTCCATCTGCAATCTTTTTAATCCTAGATTCGTAAAATAAAACAGTTCAAACACAAACTTTTTACAGCGAAGCTTGTTAATTACACTTCACACTTTCACGCCGAGCGCCGCATATATGTGACATCGAAATGATCTGTACAAGTACCATCTATAGTCGATGGCAACATTTTTCTTTATCGGCAAAGAATTTTCCGTTGATTTTATTACATTAGAGCAATGATTGTTTTATTCAGCACAGTTCCTATTTAAGACTTAGAACAACATATATGTGCACTGTGCATATTTCCTGCGCGAGTTTCCGTTCAGTGACGGTACTTCGGCGGACGGGGCTGCCGTAGCGAAAGGATTAAACGAATACTAAAAAAACGACATTAATTTTTCAATAAACGACTTTGTTTCCGTTGTCCGCCTAACAATCCTACCAATAGTTTGTACCGTTCCAGCAGTAAAATCTTAGAGAAATAAAAAGCAACTTCCCGATCACCTGGTCAGTCTACAGAACATATGCTAAAGTTGGATACTAGGATAATATTAAGAAAAAGGAAAATTACATCTCTATCGGAGCTATAGTTTAATCCCGTTTACTCTCGTTTCCGCAACGCTCGAAGGTTGCACGAAAGATAAACGGTGGAGAAGTTCCATGGTTGCTGGAGTGTACACCTGGTCATACTCACGGTCCGATGTGGGTAGACGCGAGAGTGAAAAGAATCGTGGCAAGTTAGGCGGTGTATAGTTCTCGAATCGATCGTGCGGGTACGCTTTTGCAGCCAGGAGGCATGCTTCGCAGACAAATCGCTTTGCAACTTGGACGACGTTCCAATCGGTTCACGGGTTTCCATTTTTCAGCGATCGATCAGAGGACCGTGCCGGAGGAGCTTCCGGTATCTGGCGACCCGTATAACGAGACCACGCTGGAGCTGATCTTCCCTGGAAGGCAGCCCCGTTTCAAGCTGAATGGCAAGAGACTGCAGCTGCTCGAACCTCTGGACAGGGACGATGAGAATCTCTCGCACGTTGTTTTTCAGGTAAGCACAATTTCACTTGGCCCATTGGAATTCGCGACGGGACATTAAGCGGGCTCGGGCTGTTGCGCTTAATAGTAAGATGGCGGCTGGTCAGATGGATGAACGGTGTCATCTCTGACCCCATGCTGATTTCCTTATCTAGCCCTTGTGTGGCCAATTTGCTGCCATTTCTGTATCTCATTTCCTTGTTTTTTTCCGCTCTCGCTGAGATATCGCAAAATCGATCGGGATCGGGAATTTCTTTGAATAATTTTACCTCGATTCGTGTTTTGGAAATATGTAGTTTGGAATGAGTTTTGTGGGAATGACGGAGTACCATTTCTAGAGTGCACGAAATAATTGGAAGATGGAATAATTTTAAGTGGAAATTGGTCAATTTTGATTATCGATAATTCCGTGAGAAATCATAATAAGGTCATGATTTTTCTTTTAAATGAGAGCTAGAAATCTTTACTTTAAGAATATATAACATGGTTTAGAATTTGGTGCAGCTTCGACACTGTTGTATTTTAAATGTGACGGTATGTTTGTCGTATTGAGAATGGATCAAGTTTGATTACACACTTGGACTTTGTAAATTTTTTTTCGGAAATGTTTACATTAGTATATATCAGGAACCTTCTTCTCTAATTTGAACAAAGAACAAGATTTTTTCTCTCAAACCTACTTGCCAATAATATTTACCACGATAAATTTATTAAATTAAACATTTAAAAAAATCATCCAAAACTACGTATTTATATATATATTACGATAAATGTGATAAATGTGATTAATTATACACATAGGTGATTAAGTATAACTTTCAGTTATTATATATAATCACCACTAAATTTGGTAAATAATTAAACATAAAGTATTTAATAATTTGCAGTAATAACAGCAAAAGTTCTTTGGAAAGATGTTTTTTTTTTTCTCTAGACTATAAGTTAGGTTTGTTTTTGATATATAACTGTTTCATATGAATCCTAATAACAAAATTATCTGTTTTACTTAAATATTTCATTTGACGCGTCATGTCAGTCCCTTATTCAAATTTAATTCAGGCTACATCCCATTACTTAAAATAGCTAATTATCGAATTATCGATTATACAGTATAAAATATCGTTAATCGCAGTTTCTTGTGTCATAATGTTCAACGAAAAACTATTCTTCTGACTAGTAACTAGAAAAATATTAAAAAATTTGTAACAACCAACCAAACTTAGTAACAATTATTTATAATAGCCAGCAATTATACATAATCATCAGATTAATCACATTTACCATATCACATCAGAAATATAACAAAAGGGACGTTTATTATATTTATTATTATTATTTATAATAACGTAATTTTTAGAATATGCACGTTTCCTGTAATTATCTAATAAAGAAGAAGCATTGTTCGAACATTCGAAGATATTATATATTTTATTATTATAATTAATCAATCAATTATTAACACGTTGAGCGCGACACACAACGGCAATCTGTACTCGTTGAAAAGATAGTATAATTATACAGAAAATTAGCTTTTGATTTTTTTTTAAATATCACAGCATTTATTGTTTCATCTCGATACTGCCAATTTTACAGCCTGTCGTGACCCAAATGAAAAGTACATTGTCAATTCATTAACGTCGCCTAAACGAAAAGTTCACCGTCAATCCACAGGAACCGACAATCAAGGCATTAATCTGTTTATATTAAGATTTGAATCGTATAATTATCGTAAAATTGTTTGGTCTTCAGTGACCGAGGAATAATCGTTTGAGAGATAAAAATGTACGGACCCTCGACCCAGCGTCGAGTTAATAGAAAACACAGAGAGAGAGAGAGAGGAACCTTCGCTCGCTGAATACTTAATGCAGTTGTGTAAAATGAGATTTGTCTAATCGGAGTTTTGCGCCGGGGTGTTGCGTCACCACCGGTGGTTGCTCGGAGCCGAGTGTCGCGTTGTTTATCTCGAGAAAGTCACGTGTATATTTCTCCCTGATTCGTTCCGTTGCGTGTAACTTGACGTGTCGCTGCACGAGGACAGCAGAAACGACCGATCGAGCACGTATACGTGTTTTTCGAATACTCGTCGTGCATGAGGAGATCGTGGACTCGATACGATTGTTTTCCGCAGGGTGCACGCTGAGTTCGATTCTTTGTCCGCTCGAAGAATTCCCTGTCATCTTGCCTGTCAACGCGTCTTATTATCCTGATTTATAGATTGCTCGTGTGTCTGTGGTTGTGTGAAAAATTACGACGTGTCAGGTATTTTCATTTTCGTGGCATCGTCGTTCAAATTTGCGAAATTGCATAATTAATTGCGTGATTTCTTTTCTCGTAACTCGAATAAAAAGTAGACTAGAATTTTTTGAAATTTTTTCGAGCGTGGATTATATAGTAATGATTATGATAGATGATACAAGGAGCTGGTGTCATTTTTAACAATAGAATTATAGATTTTGCAGAGATAATAGTAATTTTAGTAAAACGATGGAGATAAATAAGATGATAAAGGCAATATTAATTTTAGCTCAGATTGGTAATAGATATTAATAGATAAAAGATAATAATAAATAGTTATATGCTTCAATTGTATACTAAACGGATAATAGTAATTTTAGTAGCTCGATAAAAAGTTAGTATTAATTTCAGTTTATATTAACAAGAGTCAGTATATGTTTTTAATAATTAACAAAAACAAAAGGTCTGAAACCAGTCATTTTGACTGGTTGAATACTTCTAGATTCAATTATATGTTTTATTGACAAATTGTAAAAGCATCAGGATGTGACCTTAATTAGAAGTCGGAATTTTAACAACAAGCATCAATTAAATAGATAACGTAAATTAAATGAAAATGTCGACTCGTGGCATGTCACAATTTAAATTCATTTTTAATTATTAATTAATTATTTATCAATCATTATCATACGATTTATTTTTCTTTAAATTATTAGAAATATATATTTGAAATTTCTGTAGTTTTCTGTGCAAATACTATACTCAAATGTTATAGTCAATTACTATCTAATCACCATTAATTTTTCAGATTCGTGTTATATATTTCGAAAGCTGTGTTTCCACGTAGCGAAACTCAAAAACAAAATGAAACGTTCATATCAAAATATAATACTACTTTCACATACCGTAACGAAAACGTTGTCAAAATGTAAAGAAGTAAATTTTAAATAACAATAGGCTCACGTGTCTGTGATACGTATTTGCTCAGGAAAGTTTACGAGTTATGCACTTGCAATGAATTACCCATGAACCACGAGATATCATTTATGCACTTTCTACAATAAAGTCACTGGCACAACACTGCGGTACAAATTGATACACATTGCGGATCAAACAGAAAATAACACGTCTGGGATCAAGGCAGTTAATCACGAGCACGTGCCTTTTCTTAGAGAAACTTCCGGTGACATACACATTTTACCCTCGGACATTGTTATTTTTATTCAACAGCGTTCTTTCTTCCTATCTTTGCACCTTGATTCATAAATTTGTCAGGTAAAAGCGATATGCAGTCTGCGAGTTTATATTTAATGACCATAAGGGAGAAACGTGACATGTCCATTTTTGTTGACTTTCTGATATTTATGTTATTCGAAAGGAAATGCTTCGGCATAACTCAGGTGAAAAGGAAAACAATTTGTCAGATGTGGAGATATAAATATCTTTATAATACAGGGTAAATTTATGGAGTTTTGTAAATGGAATTGTCAAAGGGTATGGTTCAAAGTTTTGACGCATTCTGGAGGCAAAAAATAATAATAATTCGCATGTAATCCTAGAAACAAAGAGAAATACGATTTTGTTAAAATGGATCAGATAAATTGTGTATTGAATTTTTTAATTACTTTTTTTTGTAAAAAGTGTAAGTTTTTCCTCATATTTTTCATTTAATATTAGATCCAACGGATTTGAATATCAGAAAAATAATACACGAATTTGATAACAAAAACTTGACGTGACATTTAGTATAGTATATTGTTTTTAAGTTTATTTTTAAAAAGTTGAAAAATCTTAAACTTATTGTTATTTAGCATTACTATATATAATACTTGTAATGACATTTTTATATTATTAATATTCCTTACTGTTTATTATAATTAGGTCATAATAAAATATAATTACAATTATACTTGCGTCCCGTAAACGAATTAAAAAATGACAGTAAAGAAATATCAAGTTTTAATTGATATTCTGAATAAGTGTAAAATAACAGCAAATGCTTCAGGTAATTCCTTGTTTTTCTACCTTATTCTCAAAAATATTACTGCTAACCTACTAATTACGAAAATAAACTTCCCATCAAGATTGCCAATATTTCTCGCATAATAATTCATTCGTACAGATTCTTAACGCTTACATTTGCATCGAAAGTGTACGGTAATATTCGAATTTGTACGAATTAAGATAAATAAATTCCCCGTTATTTATTATTAATTCCACCCGTAAAGAGGGTATCTGATTCAAATATATTTCACTTATCAGATTAAAGGCAGCGTGGATTTTCATTAAACTTACTCCAGCCTTTGCATACGCAAGCTTCGTACATAACCTAGAAATATTACACCCATTATCGCGGATAGTAAAATCAAGTCAATCCCGTTCCCTCGTTATCCCGAAAGAATTTTACGCATTCGCCGGGTCCGAATGCTGCGAGGGATAAAAATCAAGCAATCTCGGTCATAATTATTCCCCATCAAATTAACCAACCAAGCCATTTAAAAACCGCGCTGACCGTTAGGAGCGCTGCGCTCGCTTCATAACGAGCAGCGAGATGCCTGGAATCTGGTTCTTGTATCCCCGCTGTTATTCTTCGAATGTCACGTTTCGATCAAATAGAGAGCCACGGGAAAAAAGGACAAAACGCAGGGGATAATCTCTTTAACCTGACAGTCGCTAATGACTGTGATTGAATGCACGATTGTCCGTGGACTGGCAGTTTTTACCGGCGGAATCCTCGTTATCGTAAATAACAGCGATCTCTCGTCGAGCGAAAAATTACAACTTCGATTTCCTCGTCACGATAGTTACCAAAGACGCGCTTCAATTCGCCTGCCTTTTTGCCCGGGAATCGTCCTGACGGCTTACGATCCATTTCTCTACACTTGGGGCACCGTCTTTCTCCCACCACGGTTTTCCGCGAGATCCCAGAAGCGCTTCCCGTTTCTCGGTATGGAATCTCGTTACTTGTCCCCGCCATTTTTTGCCCCCCTTCGCGGCGAAATGAGCTTACCGGCCGCGGCAAAACCGGAAGCGACGTACCCTCCGACGGGACACTCGCGCGCCGACAGAATTTCACTCGGCTTCGTCTTTGTCCGCGTGCCACGATCGCGCTCTCAGCGTTTGCTTAACGGTCACTCGCTTTTAAGGATTATGGGATTCAACCGGGGTATTTTTAATCTTCCACCTGACGTTTCGCTGACGAGCGCGGTCGCTTGCACGGGACTCGAGGGAAAGCATTCGCTTAGGCGAGTGTCCGATGAATCTGTGACGCTGCGGTAGTCGTTTAGGATATGTTCGGTATTGGTGAGATAATTGCGAAGCTGTTCGATGGTACGTTTTTGATATTGACTCTTTGGGACATTGGAAATTTTATCGCGTTTTAAATTCAACGAAATTGATATATTTTTATTAACGAAGGTATCGTGTAATATAGGATTTTAAAGAGATAATAATTCAATTCAATTTGGTGTTATAGGATGGGATTTAAATAGTCCCACCTGGGTCTAAAAATGTCCCATCATGTATTATCGTGTATTTAACAGGTGGGGCATTTTTAATCCCATCAAATTATTTACAGATATTTCTAACTTAATTTCCAATAATTATAAAATAATTATAGAATATGTATAATACAACAGAAGTCACTTCACATATATTTCAAATCCACAGGAAACAAATAAAACGCAAATTACTGAAAATATGGCAGCACATTCATAAAGTGAGATTTATGGTTACCAATAAACTTGATATGGATAAGAGTACGTGGGAATTATGATTTAACGAAAGACTTGAGGATTACAAGATCGAGCTCGAGTATTTTTAATCTTCGTTTGATATTTTATATATAATTGTGATGAAAAGGAGGTTCATTTAGGCCAGTATCGACTAAAATTTGTAGCAATGCGATAGTTGTTCAGGTTATGTTTGGTATTCGCGAAATTATTGTGAAACTGTTCAAGAGTACTTTGAAGACAGGGTTTCACAGGTACAGTTTTTAGTTTTAGGAAATTATGCTTTAATTAATTAATTTTCGAGTTAATAGTTAATTTATTCGAATGATTTGTTATTTACTTTTAAAGCAAATATGATTAGTAATTGACATTAATCCATATTTGTCAAATCACGAAGCTGTTGAATAGTATTTTTGAAGTTTCGAAAATATCATTTAAGTATTAAATCCGTGAATCCAGAGTTAATTTATTTGAATGGTTTGTAATTTATGTCTCAAATAAATTTGTATGTCAAAATGTCTGTTTCAGTAAATGGTAGATTTTAATAATTACTAGCTTATCTATTAGTATTAACCTAGATTTGTAATCACTAGATTATCAGTAGCTTGTATATAAATTATTGTTACATTGTTGCTATAATTTAGCTCTTGGTGATATTTCATCCAGTATTCCGAATTAAACTCCTCCCTTAATTTTCTATTTTAACCTCTAAACTATAATTTCCCTATATTTAAAATTTTATTTTACCATTTTATTCGTATTTTCTTTACAATATTAATTTCCTCCTAATTTATTATTAACTATTGTTACTGCGAAACTAAACTCACGTATTACATTCCATGAATCTCTCGGTAGACAGCTCCACGTGCCCAATCGATTGCGTAATCGATTCTCCATAACAAATATTATTAAATTTATTACTTAGTTTATCACTAAATTATCAACACTTATATATAAATTACTCTTGCATAAGTAATATTCAATTAAGTAATTCATAAGTTACATTTAACATGCACATATTACAATTAATACATCATAACCTGAAATTGGATCGTTCTATATTCCACTATTATATTTTCATACGTGACAGTCACGTTACCATTTCCATGGTCTTTCATAACTGGCAAGAACAGAAGTGATAGGTTTAAGCAAATGTAGGAAAGCACGAAGTGGTGGTGAATTTGTAATGAAGCTGTTCATTGTCCGTGATTACGATGGTACATGGTACTTACACCATGGCCGTTCTCCGTGGCCATATCGGCACCCGGGAATGCACGTTGTCTCTTATGACACTGTGGTCCAAGGAATGTGAAAGGTCTAGAGCAGCGTTCTGGTACCGTAAGAGATTGCTCGTATTTGCCGTTTTCGCAAATTGACCGGATAAAATCCGATTGCTGGAAAATCCCGTATACGCGAAGCTCTGTTTGGTGAACGGAGGAGAAGGGAAGATTGATTCGAATTCTAACAGTCTTATACAGCAATTATCGTAATGGTGTAAATCATGGGTGTAGAAAATCACGACACGGTTAGATCACAATCTGCAAATGCTACTCTTGACTGGTCACGTAGATTTTCCGTTGGATTTCTGAGTTACGTGCATGCGATATTATACCGAATGATTGTATCGAGAAAAATTTCCCTTCAACCTGCTGGAACATTATTATTTACGGTAATGGACGTTTCTTTTTCGGATGGGAAACTTATTTATGAAAGAAATACACGAGGCTGTTAATGTGGAGGGAATACGTGCTGGTATTTGTTTGAATATAAAATCAAAAGAGAATCGATAGGAATCGAGATTTTGTGCAATGATTTTCGCTAGTGATTTACACTCTTTAAATTATGGTTGTCTGCGGTTTTACGTTAGAGTAATTCCAATTTTACGGTTTGCAGTTTTACATCGTGAGAACAAATTTTGAAATATTATGTATAAGAATGATATTTGAAAATACTTTAACATTTTTTTCTTTCTTTCTTTCCATATTCCTATTATTCATATATATAAATAATAATATATATACATTTATATATTAATATACACATTTACTATTATTTATTCATTTATATATATTATATCATATGTATGAATATTATGACATAATTATATAAATATAACTACAACTTTATGAGAAGTTAGTATGGAATATTGAAAATTAGTTTGCATTTTAGAAGCCATTAAAATAACTTTTAACGATCAACAAACTTCCACGTATCGTAATAATTATAACAGTTAAATTTTATGGAACGTCATTTAATATGTTCATAGTTATCAAGAAATTAATTTGAGCATATTATTAAGTAACATGCAAAGATATTAAGATTACCATGAAAATTATGCATAAAATTATACCAAAAATTTGTAAAATGTAAGGTATGCAAATTACGTTTCTAATATTTTTCTTTCCCATTCCATAATGTAAAAGGTAGTAACGGCAAAAGTTAAATGATCATAGACGTCCAAGTATTTCCAATATTAATTCTTTGCGATTGAAATGATTTCACCAAATGCAATTTAATTTTTTTTTTAATTACATACTTTGTATACTTGTCAAGTTTTTACGGTATTCACTATGTTACAACGTAACTGTAGATCCAAACGATCATCATGTGCAGTTATTCGTGAGCTCCTCGTATATACATAGACTTCTCGAGTGTAGCTTCGTGTTGCAGTAACATCTAGATAACCAGCAGCTCTTTAAAATTTCCAAATGTGTCCCAAAATTGTGCTATAATCCATAAATTTAAACATGAAATTTCGGTGTATACAATTTACTATTTACCATTGGTATACACGGCATAAATCGTCAATTATGTCATCGAAAATATTCGGTTAGTGCATATGATATTTTTACATGTGAATGTTTGTCTCCCTGTTTTTATTATGCTTTTATTTTTGGCATAACCTCGTTTATAATTGTACTGTCCATTGCCAGAGTCACATTTCAGCAAAGAAGATTTTCTCAAAAGTGTACCATTTTGTTATTTGTTTCGAAGATATGCAGTTTTATATATTGACTTAAAAATATAATCCTAATACATGTTCGAATAATTAATTTTTATTTGTATATATATGAATTGGATAAGTACGGCTGTAACTGTTTATGATAGAGACGAACGCGAACAATGAATGAAAGTTTAGGGATACGTCCTGAGTATCTGAAGTATCAGGCCCACCCAAAAAAGAAAAAAGAAAGCCTGTGTATTAAAGAAGAAAGAATGAAAGGTCTAAATAGAAATGCAAAGACACTCGGTTGTCAGTTCAGTTGCTAATCAGTTTCTGTTTAGTTTTTCAAGTAAAAGTTTTCAGTCAGTTTTAAGAATAGTTCGGTTTTAATTTTAAGATAGGTTCAGTCAGTTGTAAAAATAGAAAGTTGAGTGAGGTCGTGGCCCATCGTTACGAGACACTTCTCACAATGACTTTAACACTAGGTTTACTGACGTATTTTGTATACTTATATTTATAGAGACTCGTCAGATTCACGGGTAAAGAAAACCACCTATTTAAAATAGAAACAGACTATGAGTTTAATCTCAAAACAATTACAATATTAACCAACTTAATAGAAGTTGATTAAATATATTAATATTTTATAATTGGAGCAATCCATGCGACAAATTTACTGGTCCCGTAAACCTAGTGTCGAAGAATGAATTTCAACAACTAACGCGGAGGACTACGTGTAGTTTCGGATAGAAGTATAGCACTTGAAGCTTAATTATTATTTTGCATTATGATTGGGTTATATATAGGAATGGTAGATATGGCTATGGTAGTTTTGGAAAATATGGGTTTAGACAGGATAGGCTATCGATGGGGTTGGTCACCGTGGGGTTTTAGTGAGTACGAATCTCACATAACCCTGTCCTCTTCTCCCAGGGGGCGGATATCTTTCGAAAATTTTCATCACATAAAAAAAAAGGTAAAAAAAAAGGAAGGATGGGATATCGATGGACTTTAGTTTATTTCGGACGATGTAGAAGGAAAAAATATAGAGAGGGATGTATCAATTGACTCAGAGTTGACTGAATTATGATGTACTTACATTTGGAGAGAAAAAATCATCTTTACAGGCGCATAGTCATTAATCCAGTTTGCTGTTATTGTATTAATAAGGTTGTCATATTCCACCAAGAAGTCGCATTATTATTCAAATACAATTCTACATATATAATGTCACGAGTACAGATAAAAATAAATATCGAGCTTTGTTCGTGAATGTACACGTATGAAACAATTCTCATTTTCTTTCCAGTTAAGCTGCACAGTGAAACAAACGAACAAGAAGCGAACGATACCGGTGGTCGTGCGAGTGTCGGATATAAACGATAATGCCCCGAAATTCATCAACATGCCATACGAGACCACGGTGCCAGAGGTAAGTTACCATAGAGTTTCCATTTTCACTAATAGAAGAAACTTCCTATCGAAGATTGTCTATTAAACAAAACTTAATTTTAATTAAGTTAATAAGTTTTTAATTAAGTTAACTACTTTAGTTTTTAATTAATTAATTTTAATTAAATTAAATTTACAAAAATTTTAAATGGACTTTAACCCTTTGCGGGCGGTGTCCCCGTAACAGGGACATTTTTAAATCGTAAAAGTCGATTTTTGAACATTACAGAGATTTTAAATTTTGTATTCTTACGTGTTATAAGTAGTGTTAAACGCAACAAATCGGTTTTAACAAATACGGTGCGCTTTGATATCTATATATTGACTTTAAATTCTTGTACAAAAAAGTAACTACGAAACTGCCGGCTGCAAAGAGTTAAATTAAATTTACAAAATTATCGTTCGGATTTCCGATCGAATATTTGTAGAAACAATGAAATTGCGTAAATTCAAAGTGGAAAGAGGTAAATTAATACACGATGCGTCATATGATACGTCACAGACAGTGTAAAATCGTTTTGTGGAGATGTTATGCAATAATATTATATACTCGGGGTAAGTATTATACTGAGAATCGGCCATTGTGAGGATAGAGTGTGCGATAAATACAGGTATCAGAAGGATTAAATTTTGCGTTGAATCTTAAATTAGAAAGCAGTGGTAGGTAAACGTTAGGTTTCGAATTTATTACACTTACCCAGCAGGTTCAGCTGTTGATTATACTGTAGCGATTACTGTCGCTGGTAGAGTTTGGAGTCATTTTTTTCCAAGCATTTTATGTGTTTCCGAGTATGTATGTTGTTATTATTGTTGGAATAATTTTTCTTAGAATTGTGATATATATTTGGTAGAATTGTTATTTAGGATTATAGCGTACATATCTTCATGTTTTGCTTCGTCTTCGAACAATCTGAACGATTAATCAAATTCACCTCTAATTCGTGATTTCAGCCATGCTGCTATTTCAGTGTTTCTTTGGTACAGAGTTTTTATTATTGCATTTCATCATGTAGCATTCACTTTTGTTATGTAAACGGCATTTGATGTAGACGAAACACGTTAGCTTGAATTTCAATCCGTTCTGCTTTTTTACTCGAGTATTATGTAAATTCGACGTTTCGTTATTGAAAATTAAGCGTTGAAATGATGTTGAAAATTAAGACAAATGACGATACAGAACAAATGTAATCAATAATCGCGATAAAGATAAAAATTCTTTATATAATAAACAACATGTAATAACTACGAACATGACGATTCAGATGAAAATTGATTCTCTAAATTTAATTCGTAATCAATTTCTAAGCTACTTTCAAAAAAATTTTTTTACAGTTTTATTGAACAAACTTTAAGGTAAAATTTAGTTTTCTAATTTTTTTAAATAGAATTAATAAATATTTTGAATATTATACGTACTGTACATTTTGTTGCTAAAAATATCTTTATTCATATTGACGAACAAATGATTTTAAAGCAATTTTAAAGGAAATTGATTTAAAACGTGCTTGTGGTATTCGAGTCAACGACGTCTAAATGTATACACAAATTAGACAATGGTAATCTACAAAATTAATGTAAATTGACATTTAAGAATTTACATTAAATAAGTACGTGTTCCTGTTAATATCGACAATAATACCAATGTAAGGAAAAATGCACTTGTATCGTTCAAAAAATACACAATCTTCGAATTACAAAAAGTACTTACGTAAAATAAGGCGTTTGACACGTGTTAATTATTCAGATAACATTAAAGAAATTACGCATTACCGAGTTTAGTTAAGCAAAAAATGATTGCTGCAATAATTCGATTACGGTATCGATTTGTCTATCAACAGTGAACGATAAACGAGTAAGTTCGTCATGCTTGGACAGTCTGATTGATTGTTATCCGGAAGAATGCAGCGGAGTATAGTACGCTTTCATTAGAACATTGTACGAACCGTTTGCAGCAACTTAGCGGCATTAAGTAATAAATTGGCGAATCGTGCCAATAACAAAAGGAGAGTGAACTAACTGAAAACCGAGACAAAGGCAATCCTGAAGCGTTACGTTCGAGTGGTTCGTGAACGGTCAGCCGATGATATTAAAATTCTGAGCCTTTCCGAGTCGATGAACCCGCTACGTGATGGAATTCTCGACGAAATTAAAAGTACTACCGAATGCAATTTGCATTTAATCGACGAATTCAGCGTTACAACCGGCACTAATGGCAACATTAACCGCGATGTTAACTGTAAATCAACGAACATCTGATTTATTCCGAGTAACAGCGATTTTTACAATAGAAATAACAATGTGCAATCGCAATTACTTTCATTTTATTACGTCAATTTTAATTTCGTATCTAATTTTTATTATTTTATTCTAATGTATTATTTCTAATTTGTTTTAAGAAACGAATTTTTAGCATTTTATCTGAATAATATATTATTTAAAACTTATTTTAATACGTGAATTCACCGAATTTGTCAATATATTATTTTTAATTTATTTTAGCAGACGAATTTTTAGCATTTTATCACAATAATATATTATTTAAAATTCATTTTAATACGTGAATTTATCGAATTTTTTTATTTTTGAAATCCTCAAAGATCATCTATGATGTAATACGGAACGTGGTAATAAAGACGCACGGTATTATAAATTATTTAGAAATTTCCTACGAAAGGACCAATTGGAAATGACTTACCTGAACACGTTGAGAACCATCGCAGAATATATTCATCTTCAAACAGATCCTCTAAAAGTCAGCGAGTTTTTTCATCAGCAAAGAGTGATTAAACCTGTCAGAAGCTTTTTTGAAATCAACGTAAATTACATCACCTTGAAAGGAACCATTCAGAGCACAGGAAATAAAGCCACAGAAGACGGTTAGAGCTGAGTATGATGGAACGCTGGGATAAAAGGCCGTATTGCTCGAGGGTTAAAGAATCGGTTATCAGTGAATTGATCTTCCTGGCAACGATCCTGTCAAAGATTTCGCCAATAGTATCGATTTATGATAGAATATCTGCAATCAACTTCGTACTGCCATTAACGCGTTCGAACTTTTACATGGACAAATGGATAATTAATAAACCGAGGAAGCTGCTGAGAGCAAAAAGTTTAAAATTCCGTGAAAGTAACAGGTACTGATAGTTTGAAATATCACGTGGCACGAAACGAGGGGAAGAGGAGATAAATAAATCTCATTAGTTGTTCGCAGTATACATTCGCAAAGGGGATAATTGAAAACCGTATTGATTAAATATTTTTTGGTATTAAATTAAAATTCGATATAATATCGTAGAATAAAATTTATAAACAATAGCAATATTAAGATTTTCTTCGGAATAATAGTTCTGAAAAATGTTAGAAATAATTTATATGCATGTTTCGATTGGACATACCAGATATAAAACTGTTGGAAATTCTACTTCCAGTAACAATGGCCAAAATGGAAAAAGCATTGTTCTGCATAGAGACTACATAGATCATACAAAGAAAAAAAGAAAAATTTGACATTCGATATTTGAGACAAATTTACGTAGAATATTAATCAACGAATATATACGAGCTGCAGGAAATTTATTATCTTACAAATGTATATATTAAAATTTAATCAATTTTTAATAATTTATCGTTTACGAATATTTACAACCTTTTGTATCAATAGAATATATGAATTGTATAGATGTAGATTTAATTATCCATATTAAAGGAACGAATGAGGATATAACTGATGTCTGAACAAAGAATCTTACGATTAGGTTAATTCTCGGCTCGGGAATTTTAGTTACATCCCTTTTTCGCTAACAGCTCTGTAAAACGAGATTATCCTTACGGCTTTTCATTTATTTGTCAGATTATTTCCGGGTTTCAGCTTTCCGTATGACCAAAGGCAATCTAATTTGCTAGGTCGAACCGTAGCTAACAGGCACTTTGAATATTAAACTTGGTAACTAGCCGAGAAATGATCCTTCAAATTAGTGGAATTAACGGAGTACCTGCTCAAAGAATTTCGAACAACTATATTTTAATCGCGATAATAATGTAGAAACGAATTTAGTAAAATAATTAAAAAACGATAATTAATTCGATTGTAATCGAACTTTTTTACTTGCCATCTAAATTTATATATGTTTCTTTCGTCGAATTTTAGGAATTTTGCCAAAGGTGAGAAATCTGTTATTTGAAATCTCCAGATGTCAACGTTTAGTCGGATTTCTGAAATTGAAACTTGATCCAGATCGCGCTAATTCGAATAAATTATTTCGATCATGCATCGATCGAAATTGTCCGTTGGAAACTTTACCCTCGGGACAAGCGTTGGAATAGCACCGGGTATGAAGTTTATGAACATAGGGACAATCTCACTCGCAAAGTTAGCGAAGAGCGGGAACTGTTACACTAGATTTCGAACTTGGATGTTCCGGTTCGTCGGCAGACTGCACGAACCAATTAAGCTATCCAAGTCGTCGACGAGTTATCCAATATCCCGCTGATTATTGCGAAGATCGATCCTGCAGGGTTATCGTGTAACACTGCGAAAGGCGGATCGATCAGGCTGTCACAAGATAGTGTGCACATGCACGATCTTCAGTGCCGCCCGCTTAATTGGCCACCGATCTGTCCGCTTAAATGACCACAAGTTAGCTGCATCACTTCCTGAAACTGCTCCTGAAACTGCTCCCTCGATCAGTTTTCACCATCATCTATCCTTCATTTCGATGATAATTTATGGTTATGAATCAATCCTCAAAATGCGTAAAATATCGATATTATACCGGTAAATATCGGTAGTACCTTCATAATTCACAGAAAAATCGAAATAACAGGGATATCTGTATATTTATTAATTTCTCGATTTCATATTTCGTTAGAAAATTAAAAAATTTTTTAACATATATTTTGTTGTAACATTCAAACCTATTTTGTTTCAATTTTCGATATTATATCGATATTGGTATTTAGGTGATAATCGATTTCGGTATTATATTGTTATTAAATTCTCGAGAAAAAAAAAAATCTTAGATCGCTTTGGAACTATTTCAATTTTAGAATGAAACAAACGCAAGCTATACTTTTATATAAAATAGAGAAAATCTTTTTATTATTAATTTGTTGCTTTTACAAACAGAAAAGAATTGTTAACCCTTTTATGAATGTGGTCGAAAAATTGATGTCAATAATATTCTATAAACGATATGATACCAGTAGTGAGAAAAACAATTCAACGATTATGTCAGTAAAATTAGGAAACAATTCAACGATACATATGATATTTAACATTACGCTCATTGCAGATATGGGACGTGGTGGCGCTAGTGAGTTAAGGGGGTCTTCAAGCGTGAAGTACATGTCTTTTTTAACTTTCTTGTGGAAATTTTTCCACAGAAACTATTATTCCTTTTGTATCCAAATTAACAGAGTTTATTTGTACGTAGTTGAAGGAAGTTTTAAAATTTTTTGAAGTAAAAAGTGTTAAAATTAGGCACTGCATAATGTCAAACATAGTCGTTTTTAAAAAGCTAAACCGTCCTAAATCCACCGAAACGTTCATACGCGAAAGGTTTATTGTAACTTATTAATGTACATAAACACTCGATAACTAACTGTTGATGAAGAAAGAAGGTATAATGTATTCGGATAAAGGTACAATATATAGAAAGACTATCTTCTACGATAAAGTAACTTAAATTGACCATATAACAAGGAATATACGTTCAACCTTTCTCAACAAGATCTTTCACTTTATCGTTATACGATCCTTTTAATCGGACTGTTGAGTTTCTTACGATCGAAATGATACCAAACACGACTGTGTTCGAATTAATTTCAAGTTCGTTAAGAATAGCGTGTCCAGATATGAATTCCAGATATGAATCCTGCAAGGCACAAAGTAGAACTTCGTATCTAAATAGCGTGTTACGGTATTCCGCTTGCTCTCGCTCACTCTCACTCTCACTTTCGACGTATTCACGCCAGGCTGCGCTGAAGTCGGTTCAGAGTCGAACGACCGAGTCTAACCTATTCGTTCGTACTGTACAAGTGTGA
This sequence comes from Lasioglossum baleicum, assembly GCF_051020765.1. Taxonomy (NCBI): domain Eukaryota; kingdom Metazoa; phylum Arthropoda; class Insecta; order Hymenoptera; family Halictidae; genus Lasioglossum; species Lasioglossum baleicum. Next base: position 19,226 of record NW_027470527.1, read on the forward strand.
AGCCATATTGCAAGCCCTCGACATAAGACTGTGAAACCGAGATAATATTTTATTTCTGATTATATATGTTGCCATTCCTTTTGTATTCCCCATGTTCTCTCAGGTTCATCTTTCGTTTCTGCCCCATCTCGATCTTTCGTTACTCGCTTCAGCTACCGATTTATTGACTATACTCACAAGGAGAGTGTAAGGCCTATGGGTGACAGATTTAGTTGGAATTTTGGATGTTGGTAGATTTAGTTCCCCTGTTTATGAAAATATACTATTATAGCGGTAAACAATCGATAGTCTTTTTATTATGTGCAAAACCTAACCCACAGGTCTTGCACTCTCCTTTCAGTCGATAACATTCATTTAGCTATCTTCGAACAGAGAAAGCTTAATTCCAGCACATCTAGATAAAGTTCCAAGACCATATTCCGATATTTCAAGATAATGGTATAAATATACTTATCCTTATCAAAAAACAAAGCACTCTCTGCATTTCAATGGCATCCCAGGCTTCCAGAAAGATATAAAATCCCGATTCAAGAAATAAACCTTAGTCCGAATACTGCAATTGATACTCAAACTCCGTTTCTCTGATTTCGACTCCGTATTTATTGCTACGATCTCTAACACAAACCTAATCTTCTTGTTTTCTTTTTTTTAACACGAGGGAAAACCTAAATCTAACATAACCTGACTACAAACCTAAAGCTTCGATTACAGACGCCATCCGTGATTTCTGTTCCAATTATCACACTAGATCACGATAACCTTCGACCTAACCCAAACCATACCGTGCATTTTTCTAACCTGGAGACAAACCTAAATTTAACCTAACCTACTTACAAACCTAACCTAAAGCTTTGATTACAGCCATCATTCGTGATTTCTATACTTCTAATTAATACGCTAAATCACGATAACCATCGACAAATAGTCAGACGCCGATACACTCTCGAACTCAACTAAAACCCAAACCTAACCTAACCTATGCCTTCGATTACAGACATCAACAGTGATTTCTATACTTCTAATTATCATATCAAATCACGGTAACCTTCGGCCGATAGTAGACCTAACCCATACCTTCGATTACAAATATCATTAGTGATTTCTATACTTCTAATTATCACACTAAATCACGGTAACCTTCGGCCGATAGTAGACCTACCTATACCTTTGATTGCAGATATCAACAGTGATTTCTATACTTCTAATTATCACAGTAAATTACGATAACCTTCGGCCGATAGTAGACCTAACCCAAACCTTACCTTCCATTTTTCTAACGCGAGGGAAACCCAAATCTACCCTAACCTACTTACAAACCCAACCCAAACTATCTATCACAGCCATCATCCGTGATTTCTATACTTCTAATTAGCACGTTAAGTCGCTATAACCTTCGACAGATAGTCAGACACCGATACTCTCTCGAGTTCCCTTGGCAAATTCATCAATCTTCATCCGACGACATGTCGTTGCATTTTCAAGCTTTCTTTCATTCTCAAAGGATTTCCCCGATCAAAGGATTTCCTTTTGACAAAAGAACCGTCGTCTCCGGTGTGTCAAACGGTGACACGACGCCGCAGATCCTCTCGGTGGACCGTTATAACAGAAATGGCGCGCATCTTGGGAATACCGGTTGATCCGGCCAGACGCGGTGCCGCGTTCCGGCACGCGTTGCTCTCTCCCTTCGGTCCCGTGTTAATACGTATTTTAATGATGGTGCATTTTATGACGGCAAACGAGCGTGTTATCGGGGTGCATCTGTGCAAGTATCGCTAACGCGTAACGGTATGCCGAGATTGTCCGCGACCGTTAAGTGGCGCGCGGGGAACGTTATACGGGACACGGCAACGGGGATGTTACCACAACGTATGGTATTTACGAGCGGGTTAAGAACAAAGAAGAGACGAGGACAAGTTTCTTTTCGCTCACGTGTGCCGACGTGAAATAATTCTGATCCCCGTTCGGGTCCCCACTTCCGCCGGCGCGCCGTGGCTTCTTGCCGGGATTCTATGCGCTGAAAGTTCGTTAAACGATTTTAAACGCCGGCTTTTATGGACGAGAAATTTTATGGGCTCGGGTAATAGGAGTTTACGCGTTCTAGTTCACGTGTTCGGTACCGATACGTTCTATATACGCGAGCTGTATGAATGAATCGAGCGGGTTACTTGCCTCCGCCGTATTAACGTTCTTTCTATTAAAGTTTCTATTAAAGTTACTTCCTTTCGACTTGCTCTCGTTTTTCCCCTCCTCATGGACCCAATTTACTCTTTAGCTGTTACTTTGTACAGGTAGAAAAAGAGTAGAAGGTATTACGGTTTTAAGAGAATATTCGTATGATTCGTTGGGTTTAGAATTTGAAAGTTAGAATTCTAAGATAAAATTTTCGATTACGAAATATTCTATGCGTGTAGTTAATAACAGGTTGCAGGTATATTTTATGGCTCGTTTTATATTAATTATTATTTATTTTAATATCTAGTGTAATAAATGTATAGGTATTTTTAACTTATAAGACTATTATTATAGTTATTGAAGTACATAATAGTACGGTACAAGTATATTTTATGGCTTGTTTCACATCTGTAATTATTTATTTTAATATTTATTGTAATGAATGTAAAAAATAATACTATAGTAATAATTATAATATAAGTTATATATAGTATAATACAAATAAATCTATAACTATAAGTACTTAAATTCATAATTATTAATATAAATCGAGCCATAAAATATACCTGTAACCTGTTATTAACAACACGCATTTCGTTCGAAAATTTTATCTTAGAATTCTAACTTCCAAATTTTAAAGCCATCGAATTATACGAATATTCTCTTAAAATCGTAATACCTTTTATACTTTATCGAATATTATAGTGATAATAATAATACAACTAATAATACAATTTATAGTACTAGTGTAATATTAGGTTGCGGAAAATGAAGAAATCAATTAAAATTACAAAAATAATGGAGCTCTTTTTCCCCAACAATAAATTACATTAGGTTGGAAAGAAAGAAATCTATTATTTTTACAATTTTAAATGAATTTCTTTTGCCACAACAATAAATTATACTATATCGTAGACAAAGAAATACATTTAAAATTAGAAAAATAATGGATTTATCTTTTTCCAACCTAATATATACGATATCACAATTATTCGAGTTAGTACTTTTACGTCGAATATTCCAACGATCGTGAAACTTCATCCAACTTCAGCCATTAGCATATCACTCATGAATTTCCTTTGCTTGTCAACTCGTTTCAGTGGTAAGCCTGCTGAATCGTTATCGTGCCGAAATCTCGGGCATATTTCGTAATTAATGAAAATATTCGGATTGAAATGTTCGCGTGCCTGGAACGAGACATATCTAGTTTCTCGCATAATTAGAATCCAGTCCCGTGCCTCTTATTGCTTTTGTCGATGTACAAATTAACCAGGCTTGAATTTCGAAACGGTAGCCGCTATCGCGCATTGCGGTAATTGCAGCCGAACCGATCAGCAGGCGTACTTGCGCGCATAATCGAACGCAACGGGGGAGATCTAGATAAACCGCGGCGTCTAATGCAAAAAACTTAGAAAATAAGCCGGCCGAAAAACTCGCCGGGACGAAAAATTCGAGCAATTATTTCCGTTAAAGCAATCATCCAGATAATCCGGGAGAAAGAAAACGAAAAAGAAGCACGAATCTCTGACATTCCCCTTAAGGCTTCCACGGAGATAAGTGCCTCGACCGAGATAATTAAACCTTTGTATCTCGTTTTCTATTCTGTTTTCTTGCAACCAAGGCATTTTAACGTTTCCTCGCGTTGCTTTCTTACACTCGGAGATTACAATCGGCGGGCAAAGGGAAACGTGGATATTTCTATACCACGCGGTACGATTATCTCCGAATTAATAGGGCCAGCAGCGGCCGTGGAAACCGAGGCAGCACTTTCAATTTCAACATGACCTATCGGCAGCAATTGCGGAATCGTAGGAGTTCTGCTGATCGGGATCAAGGAACACCTTGCTCATGATCTCTGTTTAAACTAATTAATCTGCCGCGGGGCCGGATAGCCGACCGGTTTCTTAAAAGAGAAACAGAGGAAGTTGGATTACCTCTCGGTGATTATCGGTCATGCTGGCTAAAAATCCACTTCATCGCGGAGAGATACACTCCCGTGGGTTCGTATCACGGTACATTCCCAGTTCAACCTCGGAGATAATCGGCATGAAAGTGTATCCTCGCGGTTCAGCGCCACGGTAGCCTGATTTATCGCGAGATTTATCGAAAAGCCGCGATCCGATCGCGCGAAAAAATTCGGTAGATTATTTTCCCGTAACGCTCTGATGGAAAGCTCCAACGCGTGTTTGGCTTGGGCGTGTGCGTGTAATTATTTCTCGGATTATCCAGAAGATGTCGACAAAGTTGCTCGATTCAGCGAACAGGCTATAACGTTCGAATTGAATTCTTTTCGATTGGTATTGCTCGTAGGAACTCTCACCTCGAGTTCGGTTTATCAGCAGGATTTTATTTTGTCTGCTTCGTTACGGCGTGTAATAAAGAACGTAAGCTCCCTGCTGATTGGCTAATACGTATTTTCGTGAAATTTAGTAATAAATAGTAGAATATAGGCAACGATATCGCTGCAGTAAACGTTTGGGATTTTTTGATTCTGGATAATTACATAGTCTAGAAATTAATCATCGTTCTTGAAGATGAGCATAAAATAATGTATATATTCGATTATAGAGTATGTTTTATTATTCTTATGAATACTACATATTAATTCGATAATACCTGCAATTTTGATATCTACCTAAATTAATACCTATATGATATATACCGTATAATACTGCTCTGTGAAATCAAAAAATTTTTACCTGTGAATTATATATATATATATTATTATTTGGAAAAGTTAATAAAAGTTAATAAAAGTTTCAGAAAATCACTGACGTGACAAATAAAAATATATAAAAGTATACTTATATCTTTTCAAATTTCTAAATTTTTTATACGACTGATAAGATTATTATTGATCAGTTGAGTTACGTTTCTGATGTCTCAATTTTTCACATTTTTATGTATTAAGAAAGGAACGAATTTTTATAAAAAATACATAAATTTATTTTATAAATAAATATTTAAATTAGTTACTTATTGCTGTTTACCAGCGTTTACCAGTCTTAAGACGATTTTCCGCTTAACTCACTAACGCCACCACGGTTCAAATCTGCTATTCACGTATCGTAAACATCGTATAAATCGTTGAATTATTTTCTAATTTTATTAATCTAATCTTGTCATTTGTTTTTACTGGGTGTGTCATATTGTTTGCGTAATACCGTTAGCACAATTTTTTCCTGAAAATATTATGTCATAATAATACCGTTTTCATGTTTCGATCGTAAAATAATAGCAATGTTCCTAGGCAATATGGGTGTCCTTTTAATGAACTAATTAAGTTGTTCCCTGTTTCAACGATAACGAGCAATTTATTTGACTTTTATTACAGTAATAAAGAAATATTAGTTAATTGCAAGTCAGTGATTTTTTATTGCTTATATAATAATGTATATGTTATCATTCATCGGTTCTCATATTTTCACGTGACAAACGTAAATATATTACACGAATAGTCGTAAAATAAAATTCGTGTGTCGAATAAATTGTCTCATTACTTGTGTCATAAACTGAGAGTGAAGTTTAGTGCCCATACGCATTAGTAATTAATTAATGACTTATTTACTTCTATTCAAACAGTCATAATTGTCGATATTGTTCCTATATTATGTTACTATTATAATCATAATTATCATAGAAAACCGATAAGTTACGAACATACAAAGCCTAGTCAAAGTGTAAATAATCTGTAATATAAAAGTTATTATTACATGAATATTTATTTTTATTTCAATGATTATAGTGATTATAATGATTGCAAAATATTATTTTATGATTGTAATAATTGAAATGTATTATTTTATAATTATAATGATTCTAACTATTAAGCATTATTTTACACGTTTGAATGTCCTACAGAATATCATACAATTGCATTTACCTATGAAACCAAGCACATGCTTCAATTATTAATTAAACATTAATTTTATTTCTCGTATAAAAATTCTGAACCCTAGTCAGACACTTATCATATTAAAATAACGATGTGAAAATAAATTCAAATATTTCGCCGAGGAAACATATCTTAAGTGATAAAAGGCGCAGAAAAGTAGTTAAGCAGCCGATTATCGGCGTAAGGATTAACCTGGAAAAGCCTTTTCTAATTCTAGTGCATTCGATAATTGGAGAAACGTTCACATCTCTGCACTTAACCTAACCATAATACACGCTTTCGAGGCATGTGCAATATGCTAGAGTACTAGAACGTGCCGTTCTGGGCTTTGACTTTTGTCGATTTATTAATCTTGACGTACAGGTGCCTCCGACCTCGTGGTCTTTAATTAGCCCTTGGTTATACTACACGCGAGAGTTCACTTTGCCGGTATCCGGGTATCGTTCACTGAAACATCCGAGTAGCGATATTATAGGATGCATACGCGACGTGCAATACGGCTTATAAGTAACCCAACAGTTTTGTCGATTCGAGGTCACGTTATACGAGTGCTCATAAAATGTACAAGCTAGTGACAAATTAATTACTAAACGCCATGGTTACTACCTTCTCGCTGCACGTGCAATCACCAGACCATGAATTTAAATTACAACCGGAACATCTATTATTGGAAAACCTATTCGAACGGCCTACTATTCGAATATTCCGCTATTCAAATGTTCCATAATCCGAATAATATACTTCCTTCGTTACCGTAGAATGAAATGGGCATTATACGCATGAACGATTTGCGTGTAATGACGCCGAAATAGGATTGGCCGACGAAATGGAAGGAAAGATACTTTAGAAATTAGAATATGGTAAAAGGAATCTAAAAGATTTAGAAATGAACAATATTGATGTGGTTTTTACTTTGCAATTTTTATGGTATTTAATACTTATGTGGAAAAATAATACGTATGTTGATATTGTTAATTTATTTAAGAATGTTAAAGATATAAATATTTTATATTTATACCTTTATATTCTTACATATTATGTGGTGTAATATGTTATCATATTATATATTTATAAATTTTCATATTTTAAGAAATTTTTGTTTGGAATGCAAGCATATATGTTGATGAACAAACGAGATTTTAATATATTAGGAATTAGTGAAATTTAATATTTAGAAAAATATGAGATTCCTCAGTAATATAAAATATATATTCTTTATATTACATAATATAATGATTATAAAACGAGACGAGTGTTCGTTATTAATTAAAATACTGAAGGTTCTACTATATTTATTAGACAGTTTGTATACAATTTATTATTTATAACATTATCTTATATAATTGTATTTTAGAAGAATCTTCTATCTCATTACCTAAAATAATTATTGTACCTTATCTTATTCGAAGAGTTTTCAAATAAGAAATAATTTTCATTGTATATAATACTTCCAAATGTTAATTTTGATGAAACATATTAGTTTTCAAAATTTAATTTTGAAAGACAGTATACTATAAATACATATACCAAAAAGACTAATTTTTATTTATAATTTTTAAATTAAATTATGTACAATCGGAAACAATTAAATATTTGAATATTTTTGTATTACATATACTATACTGACAGTCACATGCAGAATAAATTAAGCTTCTGTATAATTAACAAGTCAATGGAGAAATTAGAGAGAAATTTGTAAATAATCGCTATGTCATTAACATATTATCCGACTCGTTATATTTCTGCAAGAAAGTTGGAATATGATCGATGGATGCGAAGAAAGTGATAAAGGACGAGATATTGGTTAAAAAAAGGATAAAAATGGATAAGATGACTGTTTCGACGAAACAGCTCGAGGCTCGTTGAAGAAGAACCGATGAACGTTTAATGCGAAAACTTTCCAGCAGGGTGATATATTTAGCTGATACTTCGAAGGGAGAAGTTACAGATCCTGAGACGATATTAGTTATCGATATTTTCCTTCTAAGATAGAACTTTCTTCAAATATCACCTTGCAACTGAAATATTGGCAAATGAATAAGAGTGTTATTAATTGAGAGGAGAACTTATCAGAAACTTCAATATGTATTTTAAATTTATGAACTTTGTTTCTGAAATATTTAGTTTGTTAAAGGTACACTTAATATCTTATAATTAAACCTGTATATTTTGTAACTTTTGATCTTATAAGACTAATAATAATATTATACATTTTGTATTAAATTTATGTTTTCAAGATACTAAAGATACTAAATAATATTAAATCTTTCTGTTATAATTGCATATATTTGAAACGATAATATTCTGTCTTAACTACGTACTTTAAAAATATTTTATTTCATAAAATATACATTACATTTCGAAACTCAAGCGTAGAATCAAATACATAAATTTTAATTTCATTACAGTATAAAAAGGAAAGGCTTACAATTAAATCTCTCGTAGAATATTTCTTCAATTGAATAGTATTAACTTCTATTTCAATTATAATAAACATTAACTATACTTTTACCAATCGTAGCTATACAAATATCCAATTAAAAATTTTCTATCCTGGGTTATTATTCTTCCCAATAAAATTACAATTCATGAGATACCAAATCAATGAAAGTATCATGTTTTTACAATTATTAGGAATAACTTCTGGTCCGCCAAAATTAATTTTATCTTTCATTCGGATATAATCCTATCTAGATATACTTATCTATTTTGATTTTATTACTATAATTATTATCTATATATTTTATAATTTTTTATTGATTTCTATAGATTTTATTACTGTAATTATTATCTATATATTTTATAGATTTTTTATAAATTTCTATAGATTTTATTATTATAATAATTATCTTTTTTTAACTTAAGCACCCATTACGTGTATAACGTTATAATTTTTTTTTTTATTTCAAATGTATACATATATAATTCACTTAAGTAACGAAAAATGAAAAGGAATAAAATAAAATTCTTTTGCATTTTTTTTACAGTTGACACCAGTTGGTTCGACCATATTTAAAAATGTCGTGGCTATGGACGCGGACGCAGGTGTCAACGGCATCGTAGAGTACTCGATTGCGCCTGGAGACGGAACTGGAATTGGTAACAATGACGGCGTCGGTCGAAATAGAATCACGACTGCCGATGGATACGGTTATTTCAGCATCAACTTACCTCATCAAGGCCAGGTTACTGTTAATCGTACCCTGGACTTCGAAAGAACGCAACGATACCTCGTCACCATTTTGGCATCGGTAAGTACCCTTCATCAGTTTCATACATTATGGATCATGCCTACTAAAACGTTATCGATACCTTAGAATTTATTACTTGGATACCAAAGAAGATTTTTGCAAAAATTATTAAACGGTATTCAAATATCAAATATATATATTATATAAATATTAAAAAATCTGTTATGGAGGATATTTTGAGCCAATTATTTGGGTTTAAAGGGATCGTTTATAGGATATTTTATATTTATATACTATCTGCATCTATGAATAGGTTGTCTTAAACCTTGGTCACGCCACATGCTAATGTGCAATCCAAGAGCGTGAGGATCGCTTTTCCTTAAGACTGATCTTTCCACTGACCTGTACCACTTAGGGTTGTAGATAGACTATCCAAGGCAGCGTTGTCCTCTGAGTTGCTAGACGTGATACCGTCTGTTTTCTAAAGCAGTGTTCAAGACGATATTGCGACAGATTCAATATATTCACTAAATATATCAAGTCTCATTCGAGATAAGCTGACAGGAGATTACCTTAAGTGAGGATATTAAGTAAGAGGTAATAATATCGTGAACTTCCAGTTCATGAGAAATATGACATTTCATGCACATGTTTATATAAAAACGTGTTAATATGTGAGAAAATTTCATAAATGCCTCATGTTATTTTAATTAATTTATCTCGGTCGCAGAAACCGATAGTTAGTATGCTTAGATCTTTGATCATCCTGTGCTCATGATAATACCTCTTCATTGTTCAGAAAATGGATTTTTTAGCGATTTTTTGGTGTTAGTGTCAAAATGTATATATTACAATTTGATTTTCATAATCAGTTACTATTTTTATATTTTACACGGTATGAAATTTATTTCTTATCCGTAAGTGACAATTTCTAACGTAATAGGTTTTATAATAACAAGATCTTTAGAGGAACACACAAATTAGATTCAATTTTTATATTACAAATTATTTTTGTCTTATATAATTTCAGAGAAATACAGGAATATAAATAATTTAATTAAATAATAAAATATTTTCTCTCTAGACACAATGTTAATATACCAATGAATAGTAATATATTTACGGTGTTACAATACAAATGGTACCAAATCTAGTGGTTATACCATTTTTCAATTACTTCTGTCCAGTATAAACGTATAAAATCATAATGATTTAAATGCTTTATTCAAACAATGAAATATTTTCTCTCTAACTAATAATAAACACAATAGTATTACATCTGCAGGGTCATAACAACGAGTGGTACTGAATCTATTGTTCGTATCATTTTAAAATTATTTCTATCCATTATAAATGTGCAAAATCACAACGATTTATATACTCCATTCAAACAATAAAATATTTTCTTCCCAATTAATCACAATATTAATACACCAATCGATAGTGTTACATTTACAGGGTTACGATAAAAATGGTACTGAATCTACTGTTCGTATCATTTTGAAATGATTTTTTTTCAATATAAATGTACAAAATCATAATACTTTAAATATTCCATTCAAATAATGAAATATTTTCTTCCTAACTGAGCACAATATTATTATACCAACCAATACTACCACATTTACAGTGTTACCATAATCCTTCGTATAATTTTCAAATAATTTCTTTCCAATATAAATATACAAAATCGCAATCCTAAAACTGTCGTACAAACCTAGAACATCTTCCTGCTGAACAAGATAAATCGTGTCCTCGCGGAAATAGCATTCCACACGTACGAGCCTAATAATGATACATTTTCCAGGCGAAGTTAAGCGATGACTAACAAGCACGGTCCAACGGGAATAAAAATGCGGCGACACGGGATACATGATACAGCTGTGTCGTTATTACAACCGTGTAATTTATCACGTCTGCGACATCGATTACGCGTAACGGTACGCATGAATATCGATCTCTGCCGGTTTATAATCTCCTGTCGTCCTCCGAACGCGATCCCACTTTGTTATACTTTAAAGCAGGCCCCTGCCGCTTCCGACACCGCACCGTTAAGCAAGATTCTATTATAAACCGGCCGGAAAAATCGCGATTCCGTGTACCCACATTATATGCAAATACGTCATCTGATTTGGTAAGAATGACCGGCACGATCTGCAGCTTTGCACGGTCGTATTTTCCGCTGCCTTTACATTAGATACCATTTGTCTATGGAAATCTCGGCGACGTTATCCAATCGGTTTGTAAACCGTCGGCCCCGATTCTCTCGGCTTCCACGTTGTATATATAGGCACGACGTCTGGTATAGTTACACCAGTTGCCAACCTGGTAATCGGAAATAACGCCCGCCAGCCTTCCCGGGGCTTTATCCAACGTCGAACCAATGGGGCTGCGCGCGCACGAATACCCTCCATTTATGTACACACTGCCAAGTGTTTAATATTAGACCTGGACAGGTTGTAAAATATTAGACAATGCCGAAAATGGCGCCATACCTACCGTGATATTTTCTCGTTAAAATATTCGAGCGGGGATCTTTTTATTTTATTTTTTAATTGCAACCTGTTAACCCTGTTTTCGAGGTTTCTACACTTTTTGTTTTAGGTCGTGTTGCTTTTGTCTTTTAATTTATGGGTGTCATTATTATGCGAATTTTTCTTGTTTTACGTAGCTTTTAATGGCGTTCAGGATTGTAAAAGGGAGTGGTTATTTTATTGTTACGTTTGTGCAGTAATTGATGGTGGAAATTTTGCCAAAGTGTCTATTTATATTATATTATTTTATTTCATATTTTTATCGAGTAATATTATTACTATATTTTATTATTTATTATAATATTAATATTATTTTTCTGTTTGTGTTTATAATATTACTTTTGTATTGATTAATTCTTTAATTACTTTGGTATCAATGTGATTTTGTTGTCTATATTTCATTAGCGTTATAAAGTTATATTATTATAGTATTAATATTATTATTTTATTTGTATTTATAATATTATTTTTATAGTAATTAAATTCTAAATTCTCTTGATATCAATGTGATTTTGTTGTACATATAGAAAGTTTCATTTTTTAATTCGTCGATGTTGACTGTTTTGGTATTTAGATATATTGTTGAGACCTTGATAATCGTTTTACTGTTTCTATATTTATGAATGGTTTTACTTTTACTGATTACTATTTATGGTAGTCTCGAGTAAAATATTTTGATTTCAATTTCACGTTCATGTAGGAAGTTTCGTTTTCTAATTTGCTGATCTGGATTCCTCTTTGGTGTTTTGATGATATCACGATATATATGATCGTTTCGCTGTTTCTATATTTATGAATCTCCTTCTGTTTTTACTTTTACCGAGCATTGCGAACAGTAATAGCGTGTAAAATATTTCCACTTTTCACCTTCGTTTGTCAGATACTGGCGCTTTTTATCAGCACTCCAACTTTTTGTCCTTGTTCTCGATATAATTCCATGTCATTATGTTACCAAATGGTGGCAATCATGACTAACTTATCGACAGGATCAATTTATACGTTCTACTGATATTTTCCATAAATAACGTTTTTTACGTTCATTAGTAACGAAGAAATACTTATGATTTCTTGGAACTCGAAACATTTTCTATAATTCGCCGTCGTCGTACAGTTGTATCGTTGTTTGGATCTTTGTTATGCACAAAAGGGACGACCTAGCCAACAGTGGGATAGTTTCGTCTGCGGTCAACCCTCGGGAGCTAAGCATTCTGGAATTTGCATGATCCTCTGTAATCCCCTTTTACATTCCTTTTATCTTGTAATATACGTTTATTGCAATGTAATATGATGTTACGAGGAGACTAGAATTTTTATAACGATGTAAAGATACCTTTATAAAAGTTAAGCGAATGATAAATTTAATATGTTTTATTAAATAAAAATCTAGACCTGTCGAACTTTAGATGCACGTATTTATATTTTATTCGTATTAATTTTAATATAAAATAATCCAATTATTACTCAATAATAAACAACATATTTATTTAAATATGTATATTCGTGGTATATATCATTACATGTTTATTCGTTCAATTATAGTACGCGGTAGTTATTTTTCGTCTGAAATAAAAATAACATTTCGAATATGTTTGAAAATGTCGCTTAATTAAAATTTTTATGCGCGTAATGGTTGTTGAGGTTATTTTATTTAGCAGTTAATTAAAGTAAATGTATTATTGTGACGGTATGATGTATACATATATAGCATATTGGATTTAATGAAGAAACAATTATCGCATATTAATAGCTACTGAATTTTAATACGACCTAGTTCCAATTTGCTGAAATTAACGAGTAGAATTCTCGTTTAAACATTTTCGTTAAAAATATTTCTATACTCAACAATTGTTTTCTTTAAAAGATTACAAAAGAGGTATACTTATTTTATAACTTAATAAATAGCAGAGAAAATAAAATAGTATAAACACGAAATATTTATTCTGTACATATAATTTATTAAAATATATAATTCCTTAATTTGTTATAACAGAGTGATACTTCTTATTACCAAATATTTCATTAAATTATCACAATTTTATATTTACTCTCATTCTATATCTTATATTATTTTCTAATACTTATTTTATTTTAATAGATTATTTTAATTCTCAATTTTATGATTAATAATACAAGAAAATTTTAAGTTATCTAAATCTGTTATTTATTATGACAGATTATTTTAATTCTCAATTTAAAAATTCAAAATTCAAAAGTTAAGGAATAAACCTACGTAATATATACTAGTTTAAATAATCTACACCTTTGAAATTCCTCTGGTCACCTGACTGAAACTGATTCTGCTTCATCAATCTCATCCTCGCATCAAATCTGATAATCAAGAGTTGCCATCTTCATCAGATAATTCTTCGAAAATTACCTCCGCGAAGTAGGTCGAGTAATCGAGAATTCCTTATAATTTATCCAGAAGTATCATAAGGAGCGTCATTGAACAGAGGCTTTCGAGCAGCCGTTTTTTAATCGAACCGCAAGGGCGGCTTCCATTAAGATAATTGTTCGAAAATTGATGTGTCTTCCTAATTTAACGGTGAAGCAAGGGATACCAAGGAAGTGACTTCACGAAAATGGTCACCGGGCCGTGTGGGCCGAGAGTACAAGAAAGGACTCGATGAGTCATTGAGAGGAGTCACTGATCCTCGGACTATATTCGCATTATCATATCGATTCCTCTTACTATGATGCGTGCGTGGTCTCGCATCGTTACGAGCATTTACTACCTACACAAACAAAAATCCTCTCTCCCTTTCTTCTTCGTTTTCTTTCTTCTTCTCCGCGTCTGAAAAGGACAACGAGTATTCTCATTTTCTGTCGAATAAGCAATACTGGCATTGTGCTATCAAAAAACTAATAGAATATGTATCAAGGAAATTGTGTGTCATCGTTATAGTTGAAGGGGTGAATGAGATGTTATCTTATAAAATGTTGTTTTATTTGTAACGTTGAATTTGAATGATTGCTAATTTATTAATGAAATTAGAATTTTTATCGTATTATTGTATTTATTTATTTTATTGCGTTATTGACGTATTATTATTTTTCGATTTGTTGTTCAAAAGTTTAATGCGCGTAATCTGTGTTTTTATGATTGATGAGAGCAGATGCCCTAATCCATTATTAAAATTTTCTAGTATACATATTATCTGTGTACATTATCTTTGTTTCTCTGATTGATGGGAACGATTTGTTTTAATAAATTCTTGTCCTGGAAATTTTAGTGTAAGTGAGACTGGAAACGGTAAATCGAATAAAAAGATATAGGAACCTAAGTGTAAGGGTAATGTTAAATGAATACGCTATAAATTAAAAGAGATGGAAAATAAAATTTATCTTATTCACTGTTTTAAATATTAAATATCCAGCAAAATAATTTTACTCGTCTAAATTAAAAACTAACAAACGAAAATTCTAACAAAATGTGGCAATGTGAGTCTTCTCTATATAGAAAAGTAAATTTTAAAAATTATAGAAAAGTAACTTCGTATTGTAATAGAATTATTACTATAAAAAATGATATTTTTCCTAAATTTGAATACAAGGAAAATTCACTAGTTGTATAAAAACGAATTGTAAATAGCACGATATTCTCTTTCCCTCTTGAAATATCAGTAACACAGATAAGTGTCGTTTGCCATACGAACCTTCCGTATCAAAATAACCCTTTATATGATGTCAACAATTTTGATGACCACTTAAATATTATAAATAAATCATCATCAATCTCTGCAATCCAATCTCTCCTAAGAACCTTCTTATAATATGTAGCTATAATAAACATATCAAAAGAAAATACAATATATAATTATAATAAAAAATGAAATAAAAATATACGTCCACTCTAGTAATTTTAATTTCCACTTAAATAACAAGAGACAATAGAATCTCTGTACCTCAGTCCCATTTAAGAACCTTCTGAAAAAAACATGGCTATAATAAATATAGGAAAGTAAAATATAATATATAATTATAATAAAATCTAAAATAAAAGAAATGCATCTATTCTAGTAATTTTAATTTCTACTTAAATAACAAGAGACAAAGAATATTTGTTTCTTAAGAACCTTCTTAAAGAACATGGCTATAGTAAATATAAGAAAGTAAAGTATAATATCTAATTAGACTAAAATCTAAAGTAAAAGAAATGCGTCCATTCCGGTAATTTTAATTCCCACTTAAATAACAAGGAACGATAGAATCTCGGATATCTGAAAATAAATATCTTCGTTACCCTCGATTCCAATCAAACTATCCCGTATCGCGATTTAAACTTTCGAGTTTAAAGCGTTCGAATACTTACTGTTCGATGGTACGATTAGCATAAAAGGGGGAAAAGGGATGGTGTCATTGAACACGGTGTGCAGCACGTATCCTTTATGGTATCGTGTCAGCTGGATGGTGCAGCTTCGGCACGCGTAGCAAGATTAGAAGGTACCGATTAGAGCGAGCGCTTGTAGATATTTGCATATCGCTTCCTCGAGGCCTCGACATTGTTAATTCTACGACTGAATAACGCTACCGTGGATACAGATTCGCAAATTCCACGGCTACCGCGTCGCTGCTGATCCTGCGCTACTTATTCGCGTATTTGCAACGCTCCTTGGAATGCCCAGCACTTCGATACGGAATTGGATATCGAGGTCACCAGGGAAAATGGATCCTTCGCTAAAATCTTGCCTGATAACCGATGGAGATCGAGAAACGATGCATGCACGAACCGTTGCGCCTGCGGGTGAAAAATTCTAGATAGCAACTCGGTTGCGTGGATTTTATCCCGAGGTAGAACTGAAATGTATCGATATAAATTCTGCTTCTATAAGACTTCGATTTGATTTACAGCGAGCAGTATTTTCTCCAAGATATCGAAGGTGATTCTATTTTTATAGACTAGTTCAGTTGACTTTTCTGAGTTGATTAGTGTAGAACTTTGTGAGCGACTATGTTTAATTATTATAGTTATTATTTAATTAAGGTTTTTTCTAAACCCTTTTTTACTTGTAACGCACTTTTGGATATTACTATATTTTGTAATTTCCTTACCCAATTTTCTTCGTAGCTAAAAGGTATGAATTTGTAAAAAATTGCACAGAGTTATTTGTATTGTAACTTTATATATTTATTTATATATGTTATAATTTCTCAGTATTTCTGCGAGATTATATGGTTTTCATTGAAACTATAGTTAATGAAATATTTTTTAACTATATTTTTTTTAATCGATATGAATATTAAAAGTAGAGTGGTTATTATTTTTCATCTAGTGTATCCTAGTAACTCTCTTCACTTGAAATATTTCTGATATTTTAAATAATAAGAGAAAATATTATCTATGAAAATAGTAGTGTCTTAGGATAATATAATAGCGATGAACGTATTTTAGCGGAGAGTTGAAAGTTATGAAATTTTCGTTATGAAACGTGTTAAAAAGTAAATATATCAAAAATAAGAAAGAAACTGTGATATTTACAAAAATAATTTGTTAAATATTTTCAAAATAATATTAAAATAGCGAAG
>NW_027470528.1:0-36542 GCF_051020765.1 Lasioglossum baleicum
GTAGTCCCTTAATTCACTGCTTGTATATTGATGTAAAGCGTCAAACCGTTTGAGAGTGTTACCAATTGATACAACGTCATACTCTTTACCGAAGACCTTACCATGCGAGATCCTCCCCTGCCGAATGGAGAGTGTAACTTCGTGTTCAGAGATACAAATAACTATAAATTTTAGTGACGGGCACCTTATTTTCGTGTATCAATAAGAAGTTCGGGTGTCAAACCGTTCGATAACATTACCACTTTCTAGAAGAATCGAACTGCTGTGTCAATAGCTCCACCTATCCTATGATTCCGATAGTCAAACCAACCACGGCAGGAGTAAATCCGCTTTACAGTACCGCCAAAGGACACGTTTATTCACGGTATGAATAGGTAGAGAGTAGAAAGGTAGAGAGTCAAACCGTCAGTGACCAATATAAGTTGGTATATAGCCATTCTTTTTACTGATTACCTATCCTTTCAAGAACGTAATCGGCTGCAGGGACAGTATTGCTTCGACTGAGGAGTAACAAATTACAATTCATTTTGGTGGCGAGCATCTTAATTTCATGTATGAACAAGAATCTGAGCCAAAACATTCGAGACCGTTGCAACCCTCCTTGAGAGTCAAACGGCTATGGCAGTACTTTCACCGATCCTGTTATTCCGACAGTCAACCCAGATATTCAGGGAAACAAGCCACACTGCAGCATTACCAATGGACACTTTAATTCATGGTATGAATATTAAAGTAGTGGGTCACACGTTTGTAGAGCTTTACCTATTCGTATAGTGTCAAACTCTTTATCGAAGGCCGTACGTTCCGAGAAAATATCCCGCCGTAGAGAGAGTTTGACTTTATGTTCGGAGATGCAAACTGGTAAACATTTTAGTGACGGGCACCTTAATTTCCAGTATGAATTAGAAAATCGAGCGTCAAACAGATCGACAAGGTTAGCACCCTCATTGAGACTCGGCTGCCTAAGTCAATAGCTTTGCCTATCCTGGGATGTCGCGAGTGAAACCAGGCATTCTAGGAGTGCATACGCTCTACAGCATTGGTAACATACAATAAAATTCTCGGCATGAACATTAAAGTACGGAGTCAAATCGTCGGAGAGTCTTAGTAATTATTAAAAAAGTCATTCTTTTTACAGACTACATCATCTTCCGAGAACGTATCCCGCTGTATCCAGAGTGTTACATCCTGACAAGAAAAATAAATTAGAATCCATTTGAGTGACGGGCAGCTTAATTTCATGTATGAATTGGAAGATCGACGGTCATACCGTTCGAGAACGATACGACCTTCTGCCAGAGACGAACGGCAAAGTCAATTGCTTCACGTATCCAGTGATTCCCAGACTCAGCCCTGGAATTTAACGTGTGAATCCGCTGAAGCGTAATGGTAATAGACACCTTAATTCATGATATGATTATTAAAGCAGGCCGTCAACCCGTTGCATATCGGTACCCACTGGTGTAGATACAAACATTTTACCGAAAGCCTCACCATCCGAGAAGCTAGCCCGCGCTATCGAGAGTATAACTTCGTGTTGAGAGGAAGACATTAGTGACCGCCACTTTAATTTCATGCATGTATCAGAAAATCGAGGGCAAACAGTTCGCGAACATTACCCCTCTCTTTGAGATTCGAACGGCAATGTCAATAGCTTCACCTACCCTGTTATTCTGAGGGTCAGATCAAGTAGACCAAAAGAGTTTGTTCGAATTGAAAACATTCTTCTACGGTTTGTCTCCCTACATTAATATTCATGCCGCGAATTAAGGTGTCATTTGCCAATACCTTTTAGCTGATTTAATCCCGTTTTACCTGATATGACTCTCGGAATCTCAGGATAGGTGTAGCTACTGATCTAGAAGTTCGGTTCTCGAAGAAGGTGGTAACGTTGTGGAACGGTTTGACACTCGCTCTTCTAATTGGTACACGACATTAAGGTGTACGCCATTAAAATGTATACTAATTTGTTTCCTTGGACTCGAAATTATTATTTCGATGCAGCGAGTTATATTCTCGGAAGTTATGGCCTTCGGTAAAAAGAGTGTCTCTATACCAATCGATAATGGCCTCCGACAGTCTTACTCTCAACCGAAATATTCATACCCCGAATTATGGTATCAAGTGCCTATATAATTCAGCGGATTTACTCCAGTAATGACTTATTTGACTCTCGGAATCACAGGGTAGGTGAAGCTATCGCAGTAGCTATGCGACCCTCCATGAAGGAGGTAACGATGTCAGAAGATATAACTTTCGATCTTCTTATTCATACATGAAGTTAAGGTGCTGTCGCTAAATTGAGTACTAATGTGTTTCTCTAAGCACTACGTTCTACGCTACATGCGGCGGGTTAGCTTCTCGGCCGGGAAGTCTTTCTGAAGGATCGTTTGACGTTATATCAATTGATAACGTTCTCGGACGGTGTGAGGCTCTATTTTAACATCCAATCCGCAAAGTAAGGTATATATTGCCAATACTGTGCTGCGCATTTACTCAAAAAATATCTCGTTAGCCTTTTGCAATTAGAGCATGTATGAAGCTATTGACTTTGCCGTTCGAGTCTCAAGGAATATGGTATCCTTCTCGAGCGGTGTGACTCCCACTCCACTTACTTATAATAAAATTTAGGACAACATCACTAAAATGTTTGCAAATTTGCTTCCTTGGACACGAAATTATTTTCTCGATACAGCGTCATGTTCTCGGAAGGTATTGCTTTCGGAAAAATGAGTGACCCTACGCCAATTGACAATGATCTCCGTGAGATTGACTAACTACTTTTATATTCATACTGTGAATTATGGAGTCAATTGGCTATATAATTCAGCGGATTTATCTCCCGCAATGACTGGTCTGACTCTCGGAATTACAGGACAGGTGAAGCTACTGACTTCAATGTGCGACTCTCACGGAAGGTGGTAACGTTGTGGAACTGTTTGTCCTTCGAACATCTACTTCATACATGAGTTTATGGGTGCCGCCACTAAAATGTATACTAATTTGCATCCTTCAACACGACGATATCCTCTTAATGCGGCGGGTTAGCTTCTCGGAAGGTAACGTATTCGGCAAAAAGTATAACATAATACGAATTGGTAATGTTCGCCAACGGTTTAACTCTTTACTTTAGTATTCAAACCGTGAATTAAGGTGTCTACTGCCCATACTCATAACGGATTTACTTTCGGAACACCTAGTTTGCCTTGCGGTATCACAGGGTAGGTGAAGCTATTGACGTAGCCGTTTGACACTCATAATAGGTGGTAACTGTCTCGAACGGTCTGACCCTCGATTTCTAATTCACACATGAAATTAAGGCGCCCGTCACTGAAATGTATACTAATTCGACCCTCTGAACATGATGTTGTACTCTAGGTACAGCGATTTAGTTTTTCGGAGTGTAAGGCATTCTGCTAGAAGATTGACTGATTGATTGATTGATTGATTGATTGTTCTAGAAGGGCTTGACGGCCTACTTCAATATTCAAACCGTGAATTGAGGTGTCTATTGCCAATGCTGTGCAGCGCATTTAGCCCGGGAATATCTGGTTTGACTTTCGGAATTACCGTATATGTGATCACAAAACCCTTCATCGGATTTACTACCGGAATACGTGGTTTGGCTCTTGGAAGCTTGGAATAGGTCAAGCTATTGACACAGCCGTTCATCTTTCAAAGAGAGTGGTAATGTTCTCGAGCAATTTGATCCTAGATCTTCTAATGTATGCAGGAAATTAAGGTGCTCGCCACTAAGATGCATACTAATTCGTCCCTCCGAACACGCTGTTATATTCTACATACAGTGGGTTAGTTTTTCAGGGGGTAGAGTATTGGGTTAAACGTTCGACTTTGCAGGAATTTGGAACGTTCTCAATCGAATTGTCGCTCCCCATTAGCATGCAAACCGTGAATTAAGGTGTATATTACCAATACTGCTCAGCGTACTTACTCCTGGAATACCTGGTGAGATTCTCGAAATCGCAGGATATGTGAAACTAGTGACGTAGCCGTTCGTTTCTCATAGAAGGTGGTAATGTTCTGGAGCGATTTCACCCCCGATCTTGTAATTCATACATGAAACTATGGTGCCCATCACTAAAATGTATTCTAATGTGTTTCTCTGAACGCAAAGATATACTCTCGATCCAGTGGCTTAGTTTTTCAGAGGGTATGGTTTTTGGTAAATGTGTGACTTTATAGCAATTTATATCGTTCTCACACGGTGTGACGCTCGAGTTAAAAAGTTTAATACGGGAATTAATGTTTCTATCGACAATATTGTACAGCACATTTACAGCCGATATATCTGGTTTGACTCTCCGATTCACTGGATAGATGAAGCTACTGGCGTAGCTGTTCGTCTCTCACAGAAGGTGGCAATGTTCTCGAACGGTTTGACCCCCGATCTTCTAATTGATACATGAAGTTAATGTGCCATTCACTAAAATGAGCAATAATTTCGTTCTCTGTAGACGATGCTATACTCTCGAAGCGGCAGGTTAGCTTCTCCGAGGGTAAGTGTATCGGTAACGTGTTTGACTCCATACCAACAGCTAACGTTCTATAACTATTTGACGGTCCACTTTAATATTCAAAGCGTTAATTAAGGTGGCAGTTGCCAATAGATTTCAGCGGACTAACCCCCGTATGACCTGATTTTACTCTAGGATCCACACGATTGGCGAAGCCATTGACTTAGCCGTTCGTCTCTGACAGAAGGTATCAATGATCTCGAACGGTTTGACGTTTGATCTTCTAATTCATTTATGAAAATAAGGTATGCCTCTGTTAGAATGTCTACTAACTTGTTTCTGTGAGCACTAAGCTTGACACTCGCCAATGCGCGTTATTTTCTATGAAGGTAACGTATTCGATAGAAGGAATGGCACTATACCAATTGGTAATGGTCGCAGACGGATTGACCTACTACTTTAATATTCATACCCGGAATGAAGGTGTCTATTGCCAACACTGAACAGCGGATTCACTCCTGGAATACCTGGTTCGAAGCTCGGAATTACAAGCTAGGTGAAGCTATTGACTTAGCTTGCGAATCTACCAGAAAGTTGCATCGTTCTGGCACGGCATGCATATCGATCTTCATATTCATACATGGAAAGAAGGTGCCAGTCACGAAACAGAATAATAGGTTGTTTGCTTGAACACGAATTTCGGCAATCGATACAGCAGGTTAGAGTATCGGAAGGTAAGGTCTTCGGTAATGCGTTTGACGATATGCCAATATGTAACGTTCGACAAAGATTTGACAATTTACTTTAATATTCGTATCCCGAAATAACGCGACCATTGGTAATACTGTACTGTAGATTCACTCCTGAAGTATGTAGACTGACTCTCGGGATGACAGGATATGTGTATCTGTTGATTCCGCAGTTGGGCTATAGAAGAAGGTGGTAACGTTCTCGCACCATTTGTCACCCGATCGTCCTACACATACATGCAAATGAGGATTCCGTGTTCCAAAATGTCTGCTAATTTGTTCCGGAGAACAATAAGCAAGCCAATCGCTACGGCGGAATGTGATCTCGGAAGGTAAGCTCTGCGGTAAAAAGTTTGAATCTATGCCAATGCGTTATGTTCGACAACTGTTTCACTCTGTACTTTAATATTTAAACCTGGAGGTAGGGTGTATAACGTCAATATGGTACAGCGGATTTGCTCCCTGAATACCTGATTTGCCTTTCTCAATCGGAGGATACGTGAAAATATTGACTTACCCGATCGCCCCTTTCAGGTTTGGCAAGGTCCACGAGCGGTTCGATCCTCTATCTTTCAATTCATGCATGATATTAAGGTGCTCGTTACTAAAATGTTTAAATGATCCAACATCTGAACATGGTGTTATACTCTCGATAGAGATGATATCTCTTTCGGATGGTAAACTATTCTGTAAGAAGTTTAACCCCACACGAATATGTAATGTTCTACAACGGCTTGACGGCCTGCTTTAATATTCAAACCGTGATTTATGGTGTCAGTTGCCAATACTCTCCATGGGAGTTACTCCTTCAATAGGCTTGACTCTCGGAAGCACTACTATTGATGAAGCTGTTGACTCAGCCTATAGACATTAAAAGTAGCTGGTAGCGATCTCGAACGATTTGACACTCGATCTTCGAATTCATACCTGGACGTATGGTGGACGTCAGTTAAATGTATACTAATATGTTCCTCTGGTCACGAAGACGTACACTCGATTCGGCGGGTTTGTTTCGCGGTAGGTAGGACTTTCTGTATAAAATTTGACTCTACACCAATAGTTAAGTTGTACAAAGGTTTGGAGCTCAGCCGATATTCATACCGTGAATTAAGATGTCCGATGCTAGATGTTTACACCGGTTTGACACCCGGAATACCTTGTTTGACCTTCGGAATGACAGGATAGGTCTAGCTATTGATGTAGAAGTTCGACTCTCGAAGAAGGTGGTAACGTTGTAGATCGATTTGTCCGCCGCCCTTCTAATTCGTTCACGAAATAAAGGTGTACGTCACTAAAATGTATACTAATTTGTTCCCTTAGGCTCAATATTATTATCTCGATGCAGCGAGTCATTTTCCAGGAAGGTAAGGCCTTCGGGAAAAAAGTGACTCGATACGAAGTGATAATTGTCTCCGACAGTTTGACTCTCTGCTTTAATAATATTCATACCGTGAATTATAGTGTCAATTGCATATATAATTCTGCTGATTTACTTCCGTAATGACTTGTTTGCCTCTCGGAATCACAGGGTAGGTGAAGCTATTTGCCTAGCCGTTCGGCTCTCAAAGATGGTGGTAAAGTTCTGGAACACCCTTGATCTACTAATTCATACACGAAATTTAGGAGGCCCCCACTAAAGTGTATACTAATTTTTTCTGTGAATAGAAGCTGTACTCTCGATACAGCGGGCTGTGTTCTCGGAAGGAAAGTTATTCGGTAAGAAGAATGACTTTATGCCATTTGGCAATGATATCCGAAGGTTTGTCTCACTACCACAATATTCATGCAGGGAATTACGGAGTCTACTACCAATTCTGTTCAGAGTATTTAATCTCGGAATAGCTGGATTGACTATCGGAATAACAGAATCGGTGAAGGTACTGATTTATATGTGCGGCTCTCACAAGTGGTGATAACGTTCTCGAAGGGATGGCGTCGCCATCTCCTTATTGATCTGTAAGATTATGGTGCCTATCACCACAATGAAGACAAATTTTCTTCTATGAACACGTAGTTATACCCTCGATACACAGGATTTATTCACGGAAGGAAAGGCCTTGGGAAAAAGTTTGACATTATGACAATAGATAATGTTGCACATAAGTTTGACGGTCTACTTTAATATTCATACCTTGAATGAACGTGACCATTGGTAACACTGTTGTTCCAACTGAGTAAGTCCCGCGATTCTCAAAGATGGTGATATCGTTCTCGAATGGATTGACACTGGATCTTCTAGTTTATGCATGAAATTAAGGTGCCCGTCACTGAAATGAATACCAGTTTCGTTCTCTGAATAGGAAGTTATACTCTTGATACGGCAGGTTATCTTCTCTGAAGGTAAATCTGTATGTAAAGTGTTTGACACTATGTCCAATAGTTAACGTCCTATAACTGCTTGGTGGTCTGCTTCAATATTTAAACCGTTAACAAGGGTGTCTATTGCCAATAATCTTCAGCGGACTTATCCCCGGAATGCTTGGTCTGACTATCCGAATCACAGGATGAGTGAAGCTATTGACTTAGCCGTTCGTCTCTCACAGGAGGTGGCAACATACTCGAATGGTTTGACCGCCGATCTCCTTGTTCACATGATTCTATTGTCCCCGTCACTAAAACGATAACTTATGTGTATCCCTAAACACGAAGCTATACGCTCGATACGGATGGTTAACCTCTCCGACGGTAAGGCCTTCTGTGACAAGTTTGACCCTATACCAATGGGTAACATGCTTCATCGGTTTGACTGTATACTTTATTACCTATCACGTGAAATAGGGTGTCTAATGCCAATACTGTTCAGCGGACTGAGTACCGGAATACCATGTTTAACTTTCGGAATTACAGAATATGTGTAGCTAATGACAGTTTGTGAACAGTAGTTTAGCTGAACAGTAATTAGTAATAGACACATTAGTGCACGGGTTTTGAACTAAATTAGAGTGTCGATTTATCTGAGATTGTTACCAATTGGTATAAAGTCACACTTCTTACCGAATACCTACCATCCCAAAAAACTGACCCGCTGTATCGAGATTATGATTTCACGTGAAAGGATGCAAGCTGGTATACACTTTAGTGACGGCCACGTTATTTTCATGTATCTATTAGAAGATAGAGTATCAAACAGTTGCCGCCTTCTTTGAGTGTAGAAAGGGTAAGTCAATAGCTTCACCTATCCTGTTATGGCGTGAGTTACGGCAGGTATTCCGGGAGTAAGTACCCTGTACAGTATTGGCCTTATACGCCCTATTTCAGGGTATAAATATTAGGGTACAGAACCAAACCGATGTAGGACGTTACTTATTGCTATTGAGTCAAACTTTTAACTGAAGGACCTACCTTCGTGAAGCTAACTCGCTGTATCGGTAGTATAACATCGTGTACCGTGGAACAAATTACTATAAATTTAGGTGACGGGCACCTTAATTTCATAATTGAATTCGAAGGTGGGTGTGAAACCGATCGAGAACGTTACCACATTATTCGAGAATCGAACGTCTAGGTCAATAGGTTCACGGATCCTGTGATTCTGAGAGTCATTCCAGGTATTCTGGGGGTAAGTCAGCTGAAGTGCTTTGGCAGTAGACACCATAGTTCACGGCTTGAATATTACCGCAGAACGTCAAACCGTTTGAGAGCGTTACCAATTGGTATAAATTCAAACACTTTACCGATGGCCTTACACTCGGCGCAGCAAACTCGCCGTTTTTAGAGTATAACTTCGTGCTCATAGAAAAAAATTGGCATTCATTTCGTGACGGCACCTTAATTTCATGTATGAATTAGAATATCGATGGCCAAACCTTTCGAGAAAGAAACCACCCTATTTGATTGTCGAACGACTATGTCTATTGCTTCATATATCCTGTGATTCCGAGAGGCCAATAAGCCATTACCCGAGTAAATCCGCTGAGTTGCATAGGAAATTGACACCATAATTCACGGTATGAATATTAAAGTAGATAATCAAACTGTCGGAGACCAATATCAATTCATATATAGTCACTTTTTTTACCGACGGCGTTACGTTCCGAGAATATAACTCGCTGCACCGAGATAATAATTTTGAGTCCATGGAAACAAATTAGTCTACATTTTAGTGACATGCACCTTACTTCCATGTACGAATTAGACGAGCGACGGTCAAACCGTTCCACATCATTATCACTTTCTTCGAGAACCGAACGTCTAGATCAATAGATACAGCTATCATGTTACTCTGAAGGTCACGGAATCTATTTCGCGTGGCAATTCGCTGTTCTCTACTGGCAACGGACACCTTAATTCACAGTATGAATATTAGGATAGATCGGCAATACTTTGTAAAACTTTACCTATTGATGTAGAGTCAAACTTTTGACAGAAAGCCTTACCTACCCTGAATCTTACCCGCCGTATCGAGAGTATAACTTTGTGCTCAAATAAACACATTAGTATACATTTTAGTGACGGGCACCTTAACTTCCTGGTTGAACTAGAATATCGGGGGTCAAGCCGTTACTGAAAGACACCAATATCTTAGAGGGTGAAGCGGCCAAGATCATAGCTTCACATATCGTGTGATTACGAGAGCCGAACCATGTATTCCCTGAGTAAATGCTCTAATTTGCTACCTGCAACACTGATCAAAACACTTTCTGCAGCGGGTTGGGCTTCTCGGAAGGTATGGCCACCGGTAAAAAGTTTGACGTTATACGAATTGGTACCGTTCTACAAAGACTTGACTTGCGATTTTAATATTCGAACAGTGAATTATTATGTCTATTGCCAATACTCTTCAGCGGATTTAATCCTAGGGTGCCTGGTTTTAATCTGGGTATCCCAGGATAGGTGAAGCTTTTGACTTAGCCGTTCGACTCTCAACGAAGTTGGTCACGTTCGCGATTCATTTAACATTCGATCTTGTAATTCATACAGGAAAATTAGGGTTCCGTCATTAAAACGGATACCAATTTCTTTCTCTTAGCACGAAGTTATACTCTGTATACAGCAGTTTATGATGTCAGAAGATAACGACTTCGGTAAAAAAAGTGACTCTTTACCAATTGATAATGATCTCCGACAGCAGGACTCTTTACTTTAATGTTCATACCGTGAATTATGGTGTCAAATGCCTGCCCAGTTCAGCGGATTTACACCGAAATGACTAGTTTGACTCTCGGCAACTCAGGATACATGAAAATATTGACTTAGCCGTTCGACTCTCAAAGCGGGTGGTAACGTTCTCGATCGGTTTGACACAAGACCTTCTAATTCGTACATGAAATTAAGGTAGCCGTCTGGAACATGCATAATAATCTGTCTCTCTGGACAAAAAGTTACACTCTCGGTAAACACGTCTATATTCAGGGAGAGTAAGGTGTTCGGTAAAAAGTTTGCCTCTATACCACTGGGTAACGTTGTAAAACGGATTCTCGCTATAATTTAATATTTAATTTTGAATATAGTGTGTCTTGCCAATACTGTAGTGCAGATTTACTACTGGAAAACCTAGTTTGACTCCTGGAATTACAGTAGAGGTGAAGAAATTGACATAGCTGTGCCACTCAAAAATGTTTTGGTATCGTTCTCGATTGGTTTGACCCTCGACCTTCTAACTCATACACAAAGATAAGGTGAACATCACCGTAATGAATTCCAATTTAATTTTCTGAGCACGAAGTAATACTCCCGACACAGCGGGCTATGCTTTCGGCTTGTAAGGTCTGCAGTAAAGCGTTTGACTTTAAACAAATAGGCAACGCACTCAAACAATTTGACGCAGTACGTTAATATTCAGACCGTGAATACGGGAGTCTATTGTCAATTCTGTACAGCATAGTTACTCCCGAATACCTGATTTGATTATCGGAAACGTCGGATGGGAGATGCTATTGAATTAGCCGTTCCACTCAGAAAGAAAGTGGGAACGGTCTCGAACGGCTTGTCACTCGATCTTCTAATTCATATGTGATATTAAGGTGTCCTTCTGCTATAATGTCAACTCATTTGTTTCCGTGAGCACTACGTATGACAATCGCTGCAGAGGGTCAAGTTCTCGGAAGGAAAGCTATTATGTAAAATTAATGATTTTTTACCAATTGGTAATGTTCTCCTACGTGTGGACTCTCTACTATAACTTCATGCCGGGAATTAAAGTGTGTATTGCCAATAGTGTTCAGCGCACTTTCTTCAGGATTACCTGGTGTGTCACGACGAATAACAGGATGGGTTAAGCTATTCACGTATCTGTGCCGCTTTCGAAATGGTTACTTTCTCGAACCGTTTGTCCCTTGATCTTCTAGTTCGTAGATGATATAAAGGAGTGCGTCATTAGAGTTCAAACCAATGTGTTTCTCTGAACACGGAGTTATAGTCTATAGTCTATAGTACCGGGAGTTAGGTTCTCGGAAGGTAAAGTCTTCGGTGAAACGTTTGACTTTGTAGCAATTGGTATCGTTTACAAATATATTGACTCTCTACTTTAACTTTCCAATCGAGAATTAAAGTTTCTATTGCCAATACTGTTCAGCGGATTCACGGAATAACAATTATAGGTTGAACCTATTGAATCAGCCGTTCGTTTCTCACGGAAGGAGGCAACGTTCACGAGCGGTTTTACCCTCGATCTTTTAACTCACGCATGACGATAAGGAGCCCGTCTGTAAAATGTAAGCAAATCTGTTTCTCTGTGCACAGAGTTATAATCTCGGTTTGGCGGGTTTGGTTCACGGTAGTTAAGGCTTTCAGTAATAAGATTGAATATAAACCAATAGGTAAACTCCTACAAAGGTTCGGCGCCCTTTCGGAATATTCATACCGTGAAATATGGTATCCGTTGCCAGTAGTGTACAGCGGATTAACTCCCGGAATACCTTGTTTGACCGCCGGAATCACAGGATAGGTGCAGCTATGGATCTAGAAGTTTGGCTTTCGAAGA
This sequence comes from Lasioglossum baleicum, assembly GCF_051020765.1. Lineage (NCBI taxonomy): Eukaryota > Metazoa > Arthropoda > Insecta > Hymenoptera > Halictidae > Lasioglossum > Lasioglossum baleicum. Next base: position 12,147 of record NW_027470528.1, read on the forward strand.
AGGCGGTAACTATGTGGAAAAGTTTGACCGTCGATGTTCTAACTCGTACATGATAACTCGTACATGAAATTAAGATATACGTCACTAAAATGTATACTAATTTGTTTCCATGGCGCGAAAATATTAAATCGATAAGGCGAGATATTTTTTCGGAGGGAAAGGCCATCGGTATAAAGAGTGACTCAATAACAATTAATAATGATCGCCGACAGCTTGACTCTCTACTTTAATATCCATGACGTGAATTGAGGTGTCTATTGCCAATACTGTTCAGCGGATTTACTCCCGAAATACGTGGTGTGCCTCTCGAAATCACGGGATAGGGCGATGCTATTGAAGTAGCTCTCCCACTCTCTAAGATGGTGGTGAGTTTATAATTTGGCCCTCGAGTTTGTCACTCAAATATGAAAACAATGTGTCCTCGCTTGCTAATGTGTCATCTAATTTGCTTCCGCGAACACGTGGCAAGGCAGTCCGTATAGCGTGTTAGGTTCTCGGAAGATATCTATTCGGAAAAAATAGTGACTTTATAACAATGGAAATGTTCGCCGACGGCTTGACAACCAACTTTAATACTGATGCCGTGAATTGAGGTGTCAATTGCCAATACTATTCTGCCGATTTACTACAGGAATACCTCGCTAGCTCTAGGCCCCACAGGAGAGTTTAAACTATTGCTTTAGCCGTTCGATTTTCAAAAATGGTGGCAACGTTCTGGAAAGGTTTGACCACTATCTTCTATTCATAGTGAAATTAAGGTCCCCGTCTCAAAAGAGCTTACTACTTTTATCCCATGAACAGACGTTGTACTGTCGATACAGCGGGTTAGCGTCTCCGAAGGTTGGGCCGTCGGTAAAATATTTGTCTGTATACGAATAGATAACTTTTTACAACGGCTTGACGGTCTGCTTTAGTATTCAAACCGTGAATTAAGGTGTCTATTACCATTGCTGTCCAGCGGATTTACTTCCGGTATATCCGGTTTCTCTCCCGAATCACAGCCTAGGTGAAGCTATTGAATTAGGCGTTTGACTCCGACAGAAGGTGGCAACGTTTTCGAGTGGCTCGACTCTCGGTCGTCTATTTCATACATGAAATTATGGTGCTGGTCACTGAAATGATTACTGACTTCCATCTCTGATCACGATGCAATACACTCGACACGGCGGGATAGCTTCTTCGAAGGTCGGGTTGTCGGTAAAATGCTTGGCTCTATAGCAATTGATAAAGTGCTTAAACGGTATGACGCAATATTTTACTATTGTAGCCGTGTCATAAGGTGTGTGTTGCCAATACTGTTTCAGCGGATTTAGTCCAGGAATACCTCGTTTGACTTTCGGAATGACTGGATAGGTGAAGCTATTGACTTAGCCCAACGAATCTCAAAAAATGTGATAATATTCTCTAACACTTAGACTCTCGTTGTTGATATTTATGACACAAATATGAGGTGCTCGACCGCTAAAATATCTACTAATTTTTTCCCGTGGTCGTTAAGCACGTCACCCGCTACAGCGGATAGGTTTCTCGGATGATATGCTATTCGGTAAAAGGAATGACGTTATACGCATTGGTAATGTTCTCCGTCGGTTTGACTCTCTATATTAACATTCATGCCGTGAATAAAGGTGTCAGTTGCCAATAAACTTCAGCGGACTTACACCCAGATTACCTGTCTTGACCCTCCAAATCGCAGGATATGTGATGCAATTAGACTTAGCCGTTCGATTATCAAAGAGTGCGGTAATGTTTTCGAACGGTTCGACCACCGATATTCAAATTCATTCACGAATTTACGGTGCAGTCACTACAGTTATACTAATGTGTTTCCCTAAACATGTAGCTATAGTCTCGATTCGTCGTGTTAGTTTCGCGGACGGTAAGGCATTCTGTAAAACTTTTGAAATTATAGCAGTTAGTAGCGTTCTCACGTGGTGCGACGCTCTCTTTTAGTATTCCCTCCGCAAATAAAGGTGTCAATTGCCAATAGTGTACAACTCATTTACTTATGGAATATCTCGTTTGATTTTCGGAATCACAGCATAGGTGAAGTTATTGACATAGGCATTCGATTCTCAAACGTTGTAACGTTCACAATCGATTTGACGCTCAATTGTAATATTCAAACCGTGAATTAAGGTGTCTATTGCCAATACTGTTCAGCGGATTTTTCTCTAGGAATACCTGGTTTCACCCTCCGGATCACACGATTGGTGACGCTATCGACGTAGCTGACCGTCTCCCACAAAGTGGCAACGTTCTCGACATGTTTAATCCTTGACCTTCTAATTCACACATGTAGTTAAGGTGCACCTCCTTCTAATGAACACTAATGCCTTTCTCTGATCACGAAGTTATACTCTCGGCGAAGTCTGTGAGTTTCGCGGAAGATAACGCCTTCGGTAAACGTTTTACTTTATACAATCCCTAATGTTCTAAAACGGTCTGACGCAATGATTAATATTAAAACCGTGAATTAAGGTGTCTATTGCCAATACTTGCTAAGCGAATTTACTCCAGGAATACCTGGTTCGGCTCTAGGAATCTCAGAAGGGGAGAAGCTATTGTCTTAGCCGCTCGACTCGCAAAGATGGTGGTTACGTTCTCGAATTGCTTGACGATCGATCTGCTAATTCATACATGAAGTTTGGTGCCGTTACCAAAATGCATACCAATGTGTTTCCACAAACACGAAGCTATAATAATGGATACTGCGAGTTAGCTTCTCGAACTGTAAGGCATTCGGTAAAATGTTTAACTTTACAGCAATTGTAACGATGATGCTTACTAACTTGATAATCTGAACACGAACATATACTCTCGATGAAGCGGGTGAGGTTCGCGGAATGTAAGGTGCCCCGTATGAAGTTTGTAATCATATCAATTGATATAGTTCTCCTATGGTTTGCCGCTCTACTTTAATATTCAAACCGCGAATTAAGGTGTCTATTGCCGATACTGCAAAGCGTATTTTCTCACAGAATACAGGGTTTATCTCACGAAATCACTGGAAGGGTGAAGCTATTTCCATAGCGATGCGACTGTCAAAGTAGGTGGTAACATTTTCGGATGATTGGACCCTCCATCCTCTTATTGATACAGGGAATTAAAGCCTCCGTCTGCTAAAGAGCCCCTTAATTTGTTCCCTGAACACTAACCTAGACACTTGCTGCAGCGGGTTAGGTTCTCGGAGGGTTTAGTATCAGATACAAAGTTTGACTATATACCAGTAAGTACAGTTCCCCGAAGGTTCCAATCTATATATTACAATTTACACCGTAAATTGAGGGGTCTATTGCTAATTCCGTACTGTGGACTTAATTCAGGAATACCTGTTTCACCCTCGGAATCACAGGACAGGTGAAGCTGTTGACTTAACCATCCGACTCTCAAAGAGCGTGATAACGTTCTCAATCGGTTTGACATCCTATTTTCGTATTCAAACCGTGAATGAGGTGTTCAATACCACTACTGTTCAGGGAATTAACTCCCGGAATACGTGGTTTGACTCTCGACTTCTCTGAATAGGTGAAGCATTTCACTTAGCCGTTCGTCTCTCACAGAACGTGGCAACGTTCTTGAGCGGTTGACGCTCGACCTTCTAATTCGTGCATGAAGTTAAGGTGTGCGTCTCTGAAATGGAGACTAATTTCGTTCTCCGATCACGAAGTAATACTCTCGATACAGCAGGTTTGTTATTCGGAGAGTATGGCATTCTGTAAGAAGTTTAACCCTATACGAATAGGTAATGTTTTGCAATGGATTGACGGCCTGCTTTAATATTCAAACCGTGATTGGAGGAGTCTACTGCCATTGCTGCACAGCGTATACAGTTCCGAAATACTTGGTTTGCGTGTCCAAATCACAGGATAGGTGAACCTATTGACTTAGCCGGTCGACTCTCAAAGAAGGTGCTAACGTTCTCGCACAGTTTGACACTCGACCTTCTGAATCACATATGAAATTAAGTTGCACGTCACTAAAACTTACACTATTTTGCTACTCTCACAGCGAAGTTATACTCTCGATGCAGCGGGTTAGTTTTTAGGAGGGTATGGTCTTCGGAAAAGCGCTTCACTATGTAGCCATCGCTAACGTTCTCAAGCAATTTGACGCTCCACTTTAATATTCATACTGTGAGTTAAGGTGTCTGTTGTCAATACTGACCAGCGGATATACACCCGAATACCGGGTTGGACTCTCGGAATTACAGGGAAGGTGAAGATACTGACTTGAATGTGCGGCTATCAAAGATGGTGCTAATGTTCTCGCACGGTGCGCCCTCGATATTCCTATATATGCATGCAAATAATGTGTCCGACTGCTAAAATGTCTACTTATTTCATCATGTGAAAGCTAAGGAACAAAGTCGCTGCAGCGGATTGCGATCTTGGAAGGTAAGGGATTGGGTAAGAGAAAGAGTAATGGTAATGGCAATGTTAATATAAGTTGGTATTGTTCTCCGACGGTTGGACTCTCAACCTCAATATCCGTGTCGAGATGTAAGGTGTCTATGGCCAATATTGATCAGTGCATTTAATCCAAGAACATCTTGTTTGACTCTCGATATCACAGGATACATGAAGGTATTCACATAGCCGTTTGGCTCTCAAATATGGTGGTAACGTTCTCAGTCGGATTGACTGTCGATTTTGCTATTCATACATGAAAGTTACATGTCCGCCAGCTAAAATGTGTACTAATCTGTTTCCACGAACATTATGCACGGTACTCGCTAAAGCGGTAAAAGAATGACTTTATATGAATGGGTTATGTTCTCCGTCGGCATGACACTGTACTTCAGTATTCATACCGTAAATTATGTTGTCTGCTGCAAAACTGTTCTGCGTTTCATCCCTCCAAATATCTGGTTTGACCATCGGAGTCACTGGATAGGTGGAGCTATTGACTTAGCAGTTCTTCTCTCACACACCATGGCAACGTTCTCGAGCGGGACTGACCCTTGAGCTTCATATACATACATGAGGATAAGGTGCCCGTCACTTAAATGAATACTAATACTAGCTACTAGCCTACTTTCCGCGAACGTAACTCGCTGTATCGAGAGTGTAAAATCGTCTTCAGAGATACAAGTAAGTACACATTTAAGTGCGGTAAACCTTAGATCCTGTATCAACACAATGGTCGAGAGTCATACCGTTGGCGCACCTCACCACCTTCCTCAGTGTCGGACAGAGCTCAGTAAATAGCATCACTTACACTGTGATACCGAATGTCACACGAGGTATTCCGAGATAAAAGCACCTGTACAGTTTTGCAATAGATACCATAATTCACCATAATTCAGTGACGGGCACCTTAACTTCATGTATGTATTAGAAGATCTAGGGCCAACCCTTTCAGGAATATTACTACCTTCTGAGAGACACGAACGAATAAGTCAACAGCTTCACGATTCCTGTGATTCCGAAATTCTAACCAGGTATCCCGGGAGTAAATCCGCATGAGCAGTATGGGCAATAGACACCTTATTCGCGGTATAAATATAAATTTAGAGCGTCAAGCCGTTGAAGCGCAGTACGAAATGGTATAAATTCAAACATTTTGCAGGATACCTTACCTTCCACGAACCTCACCTACAATAGCGAGTGCCACTCTTAGTGCTCCCGGAAGCAAATTAGTAGACATTATAGTAGAAGCCACACCTTATTATCATGTAGGAACAGAATAATCGATAGTCAAGCACTTTGAGAACGATGGCACCTCATGAGGTTCCTACAGCTAAGTCAACAGCTTCACCTATCTTCTTATTCCGATAGTCAGACCAGGTATTCCGGGCGTCTATCTAGTGTACACTACTGACAATGGATGCCATAGTTCACGGATTGAATATTAAAGTACAGCGTGAAACCGTTTCAGAAAGTTATCAGCTAGAATAAATTCAAACGTTTTACCATTACCATACCTTCGAGAACATAGCCCGCTGCAGCGAGTATGTTGCTTAATGCAAACGGATACAAACTAGCAGTCATTTTCGCTGACGGATGTCTTATTTTCATGTAGGAATCGAAAAATCGACAGTCAAACCGTTCGAGAGCGACCCCAACTTCTTTGAGAGTCGAAAGGCTGAGTTAATGGCATCTCCTGTCCAGTTATCCCGATAGTCAAGCCAGGTACTCCTGGAGTCATTCCACTGTACACTATTTCTAATGGACACCTTAATTCACGGTCTGTCAAGAGTTTGACGGTAGACTTGCCTTCCGGGAACCTAACCCGCTGCATCGAGAGTGTAACTTCGTGTTCTGAGATGCATAATTAGTATACATTGTAAAGACAGGCACCTTAATTGTATCAATGCATGAGAGATCGAGGGGCAAACCCAGATCCAGATCGTAACCACCTTCTGTGAGAGAGGAAGGGCTAAGTCAATACCTTCACCTATCCTGCGATTCCGGGAGCCAAAACAGCTATTACGTGAGTAAATCCGCTGAATACTATTGGCAACAGACACCTTAATTCACGGATTGAATATTAAAGTAGAGGGTCAAACCGTAGATGAACGTTGCGTATTGGTATAGAGTCAAACTTTTCACGGAAGGCCATAGCTTCCGTGATGATATCGCGGTGTGTCTAGAGTATATCTTCGTGTTCAGAGAAGCAAATTATTTTACATTTTAGATACGGTCATCTTAACTTCATGTATGAAATACTCGGTCGAGTTTAAAACCATTCGAAAACATTACTACATTCCTTAAACACGAACGGCTATGACAGTAGCTTCACCTATCGTGTGATTCCGTGTGTCAAGCCAGGTATTCCGGGAGTAAATCACCTGAACAGTATTAGAAATAGACGCATTAAATCACGATTTCAATATTAAAATATAGCGTCGCACAGTATCAGATGGTTACCTATTGGTATGGAGTGCTTCTTTTTACCGAATACATTACCTTCATAGAACATATCTCGCTGAAGCTTGTGTCAGGCGTTGTGCCCACGAATCAAATTAGTAGTCATATTAGCAGACGGACACCTTATTTTCATGAATGAATAGAATAACAGGGAGGCAAACCGATGGAGGACGTTCCCACCTTCCATGGGAATCGAACGATACATTACAATTTGTACAAATAAATGGACGACTGGGAAAAAATGCATACGATACAATATCGCGGTTGGAGTAATTAACGATGATCATACAGTAGTGTCGCTACGATGTACCGGAACGCAACTGCACGTGTACTCCAGTTGTGTTGTTCCGTCAGCTTAGGTACGTATATAGACAATCATACACAATAACAATTAGTTAAGCAAAGTAATGTCATAAGCGTACACTCACCTATCTCCAAAGGCAGTTTTACCAAGAAGTACAATACCTTACAATAGAAATTGAAAATTATAAAAAATAAATCGAAAATATCATTACAGTAAATAAAGGAACTTATAAAATAAATGGACAAATTGGGAAAGAATGCATACACTTTATAATGTTGGCTTACAGAAATTAACGTAGGAAATCCAGTATGCTGCTCCAATCTGCCGTACCTAACTACAAGACCACTAGAACCGTTCCGCGCCCGAAGCGTTGGTACATATACAATGTATCATATAAAATTGAACGTATTAAACTTAATATTGTCATAAACGTACACACAACTGATTCCAAAGACACTTTCACTAAGACATACAATTTATTAAAATAAGAATTGAAAATTTCGATCAGAATCGAAAATATCATAATAGTAAATAACAGAATGAATAAATAAATGGAAAAATTGGTAAAAAATACATACGGAGTAAAATCATTGTTACTGAAATTAACGAAGGTCATCCAGTATGCCGCATCGATCTGCCGTACGCACCAACAAGACCAGTCCAGCCGTGTCACTCCGGAAACGTAAGTACATTTACAGACTATCATTTAAATAACTACAAATTTATCAAAATATTTTCATAAACGTGCACTCAACTATTTCCAAGGACACTATTCCTATAAAATACAATTTTTGATGTTAAAAATTTGAAATTATGTAAAGAATCGAACATATTATAACAGTATATTACAGTATGTCGAAATAAGTAGGAAAAATCGAAAGAGTGCATACGGTACAATATCAAGCCTAAAGAAGTTAACCAATTGCATATAGTAGTCTAGCGCCTATCCACCGTACGCAACTACTAGCCCGCTCCAGGCGTGTCGCTCTGGAAGCGTAGGTACGTATACAGACAATCATGTAAAATAACAATAAGTTTATCAAAATAATGTCTTAAACGTGCGCTGAACTAGTTCCATAGACTCTTGTATGCAGAAATACAATTTTTTCAACTAACAATAGGCAACTTCGAAAAAAATTGTAATCACCATAACAGTAAACTTTAGTGTTTGTATATAAATATAAAGATGAGAAAGAATTGCTTGCGGTTCCAAATCATGTCTTAAGAAATTAATGCAGACAATACAGTAGTGTTGCTCGATATGCCGAACCATCATTCAATATTCGAATATTAAAGCACGAGGTCAAGCCATTGTGGAACTTTACCCATTCGTATACAGTCTAACTTTTTACCGTAGGCCATTCTTTCCGAGAAACAAGCCCGCTATACTGAGGGTATTACTTCGTGTTCCGAGATGCAAATTAGTAGACATTTTAGTGATGGGCACCTTAATTTCGTGTATGGATTAGAAGATCCGGAAACAGACTTATCATGAACGTTGCCGCCCCCTTTCAGATTCGAATGGCCAAGTGAATAGCATCACTTATCCCGTGATCCCGAGAGTCAACCCTGGAAAACCGAGATGTAAGTCCTCTAAACACAATTGGGAGTAGACATCTAATTTCGCAGTTTCAATATTAAAATAGAGCGCCAAACTGTTTGAGAACGTTACCAATTGGTATAATGTCCAACGTCTTAGCGACGACCTTACCCTCCGAAAAAACTAATCCGCTGCATCGATAGAATAATTCCGTTATCAGTGTTACAAACTAGTTTATATTCTAGTGGCTAGCTCCTTATTTCTGGTATGAATAAGGGGATCTAGCGTCAAACCGTTGGAGAACGTCACCAATTGGTATAGAGTCAAATGTTTGACCGGAGACCTTACCCGCCGAAAACCTAGCCCGCTGTATCGACAGTATAGCAGCGAGTTCAACGGAACGAATTAGCATACATTTTAGTTATGGTCGCCTTAATTTCATGTATAAATAACAAGATCGATAGGCATACTGTTCCAGAACGATACTACGATCTGTGAGATTCGCACAGCTATGTCATTAGCATCACCTATCCTGAGATTCCGAGGTTCGAGACGGGTATTCCGGGAGTGAATCCGTTGTTCAGTATAGGCAATGGACACCTTAATTTTAGTTAGGAATATTAAAGTAGGGTGTCAAACAGTTGGAGAACATGACTAAATGGTAAAATGTCCTTCCATTCGCCGAATATATTACCATGCTGGATCATATTACGCAGTAGAGAATATCACGCTTAGTGCTCGCGGAATCATGTTGGTAGATATTTTTGCAGTCGGACCCATTACTTTCGTGTAGGAATAGAATAATCAGTAATCAAGCCGTTCGAGAAGCTCCCCACATTATTTGGGAGTCGAATCGCTATGCCTATTTCGGCTCCTATCCTGTGATTCCGATAGTCAAATCAGATATTCCGGGAGTCAATCCGCTGTACAGTTTTGGAAATAGACACCTTACTCCATGGGTGGAATATTAAAGTAGAGCATCACGCCGTATGAGAACATTACCAACTTGTATCGATGTTAAACATTTACCGAAAGCTTTACCTGCAGTGAGTCTGACCTGCTGTATCGAGAGTATAACATTATGATCAGTGGAACAAATGACTATAAATTTTATTGACGAAAATCTTAATTTCAAGAACGAATTCGAAGGTCGAAAGTCAAGCCGTTCGCGAACATTACCACTACCTTTGAGAATCAAAAGGCCAAGTTAATAGCTTCACCAATTGCATGAATCCGAACGTCAAATCAGGTATTCCGGGAGAAAATCCGCTGAACAGAGTTGTCATTAGACACCTTATATCATGGCTTGAATATTAAGGCAGAACGTCAGACCATTTGAGAACGATACCAATTTTTATCGAGTCAAACTTTTACCGAAAACCATACCGGTGGCGAATCTAACCCGCTGTATCAAGAGTATCACATCGTGTTCAGGGAAAGAAATTAGTCTTCTTTTCAGTGACGGGCACCTTAATATCATGTTTGAATAAGCAGGTCGAATGTCGAAACGTTCGAGAACGTTACCACCATCTGTGAGAGACGAACGTCTATGTAAACAGCTTCCCATATTCTGTGATTCCGAAAGTCAATTAGGTATTCCGGCAGTAGATGCGAGGGTCTGAGTTGGCAATAGACACCGCAATTTTCAGTTTCAATACTAAAATTGTGCGTTACCCCGTTTGAGATCCAGTTGCTACAATGTCAAACGTTTCACCGAAAACCGTACCATCTGCGAACAACTCCCGCATCACAGAGAGTATAATTTCGAGTTCGGAGAAAAAAATTAGTATTATATTACCAGGAGCGAGTGCATTGCTTGGTGGTCACGGAGACACTTTAACATACATTTTAGCGATGGGCGCCATAATTTCATGCATGGCTTAGAAGATCCAATGTCAAACCGTTCTAGAACGTTGCCACCTCAATTGATAGTCGCACAGCTACGCCAATAGCATCACCAGTCCTGCGATTCCTTGAGGCAATCACGGTATTCCGCGACTAAACCCACAGTACAGTATTGGAATTAGAGTATCTTTACCGAAGATCTTACCTTGCGTGGAGCTATTTCGCTATATCCAGAGTATGTTTTCGTGTTCAGAGAAGCAAGTTGGTATTCATTTTAGTGGCGGGCACCTTATTGACGTGTGCGAATTTGAAGATCTAGGATCAAACCGTTTTACAGCGTGACCACGTTGCTTTATATTTGTACAGCTAACACAATAGCTTCTTTGAGATTCGAACTGCTAAGTCAGTAGCATCACCTATCCTCTAACTCCGAGAACCATACCATGTATTCCGGAGTAAATACACCAAACAGTTTTGACAATATACACCGTTATTCACGCTATGAATAATAAAGCAGACCACCATACCGTTGTAGAGCGTTACCTAATGCTATAGATTCAAACTCTATCCCGAAGTATTAATGAACCCGTCACTAAAATGTCTATCAATTTGTATCGCTGAGCACGAAGTTATACTCTCGATGCAGCGGATTATGTGCACTGAAGGAAAGATATCAGGTAAATAGTATGTCGTTATGCCCAAAGGTATCATTCTCAAACGGTTTTCCTTCTTAATTTAATATTCATACCGTGAATTATGGTGTCTATTGTCAATAACATTCAGCGGATTTACTCCTGGAATACACGGTTTGACTCTTGAAAACATAGGTCATGTAAAGCTATTGACCTAGCTGTTCGAATATCATTGAAGGTGGTAACTTTCTTGAATTGTTTGAGCCTCGACCTTTTAATTTATGCATACAATTAAGGTGCTAGTCACTAAAATATAAACTAACTCGTACCTCTGAACACGGTGTTATCCTCTCGATAAAGCAGTTCAGTTTTTCGGGGGTTAAGGCATTCTGTATGATGTTAATCCTACGCGAATAGGTAATGTTTTACAACGGATGAACCGCCTGGTTTAATATTCAAACCGCGAATTCAGGTCTATATTGCCAATTCTGTATAGCGTATTTACTCCACGAATACCTGGTTTGACTCTAGGAATCGCAGGATAGGCGGATGTGTTGACTTATACATTCGAATGTCAATCAGTGCAATCTAGAATGGTTTGACTATCGATCTTCTAATTCATGCGTGAAGTTAACGGGCTCGTCAATGAAATAAATACTAATTTCTTTCTCTGAACACGGAGTTATATTCCAGATACAGAGTGTTAGTCTTTCTGAGGGTCTGGTCTTCGGTGAAGCGTTTGACCTTATAGCAACTGGTAACGTCCATAATCGGCTTGATGCTTTATTTCAATATTCAAACCGTGAAATAAGGAGTCTATTGCCTATATTCTTCAGCAGACTTTCTACCGGAATACCTGGTTTGACTCTCCGAACCACGGGAGATGTGAAGCTATTTACTTAGCCCTTCCTCTCTCACAGAAGGTAGTAACGTTCGCGAACGGTTTGACCCTCGATCGTTTAATTGATCCGTAAAATAAAGGGGCTTGTGACTGAAATGGAGTCTAGATTCTTCCTTTGTTTACAATGTTATGCTCTTGATAAGGCGGCTTAGTGTCTCCGAAGGTAGGACTATCGGTAAAATGTTTGACTTTATACCAATGGGTAACATTCTACAACGGTTTGATGTTCCGCTTTAATATTCAAACGGTGTATTAATGAGCTATTGCCAACACTGTTCCGCGGATTTACTCCAGGAATACCTGCAACGACCCTAAAACCCACAGGATATGTGAAGCTATTGGCTTAGCTGGCCGAATATCACAGAAGGGGATAGCGGTCTCGAACGTTCTTACCCTCGATCGTCTAATTGATGCATGACATTTAGGTGCCCGACACTGAAATAAATACTGATTTCTTTCTCTGAACACGATGTTATATTCTCGTTGTAGCCGGTGAAGTTCGCGATAGTTAAAGCCTTCGGTAAAACGTTTTGCTTTATGCAATTGGCAACGTTCTCTAAACGGTTTGACGCCCTATTTTAAAATGCAAGCTGTAAGTTATGGTGTCTATAGTCCATGCTGTCCAGCGCATTTATTCCCGGTAAACCTGGCTTGACCCTCGGAATCAAAGGATATGAGAAAGCATTGACTTCGCCGTTCGACTCTCAATGAAGGTGGATACGATCCCGAACCGTTTGATGTTGGACATTCTAATTCACATCAAAAATTGTGATGCTCGTCACTAAAATGGATACTAATTGTATGGTATGAACGCGTAGTTATACTCGTCATACGGCGGGTTAGCTTTTCGGAAGGTCAGACCATCTGTAATAAGTTTGGCTCAATACCAATTCGTATCTTTCTACACCGGTTTGACTCTGGAGTGTAATATTTGTACCGTGCATTAAGGTGCCTAAACCCAGTACAGTCCAGCGGATTTTCTCCTGGATTACCTGGTTTGCCTTTCGGAGTCACAGGATGGGTGAAGCTATTGACGTTGCATTTCGACCTCCATAGAGGGTGAATATGTTCTAGAATGATTCGACCATTGTTCTAATTCATACATGAAACAAAGTGGCTCGTCACTTAGATGTGTACCAATTTGCTTCTCTGAACACAAAGTTGTGCTCTCTATACAGCGGGTTAGATTCGAGGAAGGTACGTTATTCTGTAAAAAGTATGACCTTATTGCAATTGATAATGTACACCGATGACTTACCCCCCTACTTTAATGTTCAAACCGTGAAATATGGTTTCCATTGCCAATACTGTTCAGCGCATTTACGCCCGGAATCCCTGTTTTCCCTCTCGGATTATCTGGATAGGTGAAGCTATTCACTTATCCGTTCGCCTCTCACAGAAGGTTGCAACGTTCTTGAGCGGGTTGATCCTCGATCTTCTTATTTATAATGAAATTAATCTGCCCGTCATTGAAATGAATACTAATTCCATTTTGTGAACACGAACTTATACCCTAGATGAAGCTGGTCAGTTTCTCGGAAGGTAAGGTTTTCGATAAAACGTTACGTTCACAAACGGTTTGACGCTGCACATTAATATTCAAACCGCGAATTAAGGTGTCTATTGTCAATACCGTTCTGCCTATTTACTTGCGGAGTACCTAGTTTGACTCCCGGAATCTCGAGATAGGTTGAAGCTATTCACATAGCCGTTCGATTCTCAAAGAAGGTGGTAACGCTCCAGATCGGTTTGACACTCGACCTTCGGATCCATTCAAGAAATTAAGGTGCTCGTCACTAAAATGTATACTAATGTGTTTCTCTGAACACGAAGCTATACTCTAGGAACAAAGGCTTATCTTCTCGGAAGGTACGGCAGTCGGTAGAGGGAGGTATTCATAACAATTTGTAACGTTCGACAATGGTTTGGCACTGTACATTAACATTCGTACAGTGAATGAAGGTATGTATTGCCAATAGCGTTCAGCCGATTTACTCCCGAATACCTGGTTTGACTTTCGAAATCACAGGACACGTGAAGCTGTTGACCTAGATGAAGACTCTCAAAAAAGGTAGTAACTTTCTCATACGATTTGCCCTCGTTATTCCTATATAAGCACGAAAATAATGTGTCCATCTGCTAAAATGTATACCAGTTCGATCACGTTAAAGCAAAGGAACACAATCGTTGCGGCGGGTTGGAAGGTAAGGTAATGGGTTAAAAGAACTGCACTCTACAAATTGGTATTATTCTCCCTTCGCTTGACCAACCAGATTAGTATTCATACCATGAATTATGGTGTCTATTGCAAAACTGTACAGCGGCTCTTATACCGGAATACCTTGTGTGACTCTCGGTATTACAGGATAAGTGAAGCTTTTGACTTACCTCTGTGCGACACACAAGGAAGGAGATTACGTGAGCCAACGGTATGACTCTCGACCATTTTGTTGATACATGAAACTAAGGTGAACCGCAATACAATGTGTACTTACTCGTATCTCTGAACACGATGTTGCACTCTTGATACAGCGGGTTACGTTCGCGGAAAGTAGGGCCATCGGCAAAACGTATTGCTGCATACCAATTGGTAACGTCCTACAAAGGTTTGAATATGTACTTTAGTACCTAAACCGTAAAATAGGGTGTACAAAGCCAATACTGTACAGTGGATCTACTCCAGGCAAACCAGGCTTGACTCGCAGAATCACAAGGTAGGTGAAGCTATTGACTCAGCTGTTCCACTCCCAAAGAAGGTGTAGACGGCCTCGAAGTGTTTGAGCTGGATCCGCTAATTCGTTCATGGAATTAGGGCGCCCGTCACAGAAATGAAGACTAATTTCTTTCCCCGAGCATGAAGTTATACCCTCGAAACGGCGGGTAGTTCCTCCGAAAGTAAGGCCATCGCTACTGTGTTTGTGTTTATACCAATTGGCAATGCTCTCAAACGTTTTGACAATTTACTTCAATAGTCATACCGCGAAAAGGGATGTCTATTGTAAATATCGTTTAGCGCATTTACTCCTGGAATACCAAATTTGCCTCTCGGAATAACAGGATATCTGCAGCTATTTACTCAGATGTGTGAATTGCAAATAAGGTGATAGGGTTCTCGAAAGGTTTGGCACGCAGTCTTCTAATTCATACATGAATTTAAGGTGCCGGTCACTAAAATGTACACTCATTTGTTTCTCCGATCGCGAAATTTTCACCACGATACTACGCCTTATGTTCTCGGAATGTTGGGTATGCTATGAAGAATATGACGTTATACCAATTCATAACGTTCTCAAACGGATTGATACTCTACTTTGATATCCATACCATGAACAAAGGTGTCTGTTGGCAATAATCTTCAGCGCATGTACTCCCGGAATAAAAGGTTTGAATCTTCGAATCTTGAAGTATTACAAGCTATTGACTTAGCCGTTCGTCTCTCAAAGAAGGTGGCAACGTTCTCAATCGGTATAACGTTCGATCTACTTATTCATACATGTAGTTAAGGTGCCCGACACTGAAATGATTACGAATTTCTTTCCCGGATCGCGAAGTTATACTCACGACGATGCGCGTGAGGTTCGCGTAAGGTAATATCTTGGGTAATACGGTTGACTTCGTAACAATTGGGGACGTTCTTGAACAGTTTGACGCTCTACGTTAATATTCAAACCGTGAATTAAGGTGTCTCTTCCGAATACAGTTCAGCGCATTTACTCCAGGAGTACCTGGTTTTGCTCCCCCAATCAGAGGATATGTGAAGCTACTGGTTTAGCCTTTCTGTCTCATAGAAGGTGGTAACGTTCCCGAGCAGTTTGACACACGATCTCCTAATTCAGACATGACGTTAGGGTGCCCGTCACTAAAATGTTTACTAATTTTTTCCACCGAACAAGAAGTTATACTCTGGGTACGGTGTTTTTGGGTCTCGGAAGATGAGGTCTTTGGTAAAATAATTGACACAATAGGAATAAGTAACTTTCTACATCGCTCTGGTTATGTACGTTGTTATTTATATCGTGTGCTAGGGCGTCTGATGCCAATAAAGTACAGCGGATTTAATCCCGGAATATCTGGATTTACTCTTGGTATCACAGGATACATGAAGCTATTTTCCTAGCTTTGCCACTCTTAAGAAAGGTGACAACGTTCTAAAACGGTTTGACTCTCGATTTTGCTACTCCTACATTAAAACGCCGCGTCCCGCTGCCAAAATGTCTAATTATTAGTTTCTGCGTGAATAGTAAGCAAGACACTTCTTACAGCGGGTTTGTTTCTCGGAAGCCATGGTATTCGGCATAAAGAATGACTTTATACAAATTGACAGTGTTCTCCGACAGTTTGAGTCTCTAACTTAATTTTCAGAACGTGAATTAAGATGCCTATGACCAATACTGTTCAGCGGATATACTTCCGGAGTACCAAGTTTGACTGACGGTACCGCAGGACAGGTGATGCAATTGACTATAATGATCGACTCTCGGAAACGGTGGTTACGTTTTCGAACGGTTTAGCCCTCGATCCTCTAACTCATACACGAAAATGAGGTGCCCGTCACTCAAATGAATACTAACTCCTTTCTGTGTACAGGAAGTCATATTCTCCATGAAGCCGGTGAGGTTAGCGGAAGGTAAGCCATTCGGAAAGCAGTTTGACATTATAACAATTGGTAGCGGTCTCAAACGGTTCAACGCTCAATTTTAATATTGAAAACTTTAATTCCATGTATACGTCAGAAGCTCGAGTGTCATACCGTTAGAAAACGTTACCACCTTCTTTGAGAGACGAGCGGCTAAATCAATAGCTTCACCTGTTCTGTGCTTCCGAGAGTCAAAGCAGGAATTCCAGGAATAACTCCAATGAACAGTATGGGAAACAGACGCCATATTGCGCGGCTTGAGTATTAAAACGTAACGTCAAACAGTTTGAGAACTTACCAATTTGTTACCAATTGTTATGACGACATTCTTTTCAATTATTGCCTTACCCTCCGACAACCTATCCCGCTGTATCGAGAGCATAACTACGTGTTCAGAGATACATAATTAGTACACACTCTAGCGACGGGCACCTTATCTTCATGTTTGAATTAGAAGATCGAGGGCCAAATCGCTCGAGAACGTTGCCTCCATCTGTGAGGGACGAACGACTGAGTCAAAAGCTTCACCTATCCTGTGATGCCGAGAGTGAAACCTGGTATTCCGGGAGTATATCCGCTGGATAGTATTAGCCTAAGACAGCTCAATTCACTGCTTGAATATTGCAGCGGGTCGCCAAGCCGTTGTAAAATATTACCTATTCATATACGGTTATTCTCCGTACAGAATGCCTTACCCTCCGAAAAACTGCTCTGCTGTATCCAGAGTGTAACGAGGTCTTTTTAGAAGTACGTACTTGTATACTTTTACTGACAAGCACATTAATGTCATGCATGAATTGGAAGATAGATGGTCACACCGTTCGAGAACGTCACCACATTCCGTGATAGCCGAACGGATAAGTCAATAGCTTCACATATCTCGTGATACCGAGAGTCTGACCAGGAATTCCGAGAGTCCATACGCGGTACAGTATGGGCAGTAGACACCTTAATTTACCGTATAAATATGAATATAGAGATTCGAACCATCGCAGAACTTTACTTACTGGTATAGGGTTGAACTTTTTACCGGATACGTTAGCCACCGTGAACTTATCCCGCTGCAGCAAGCATCTTGCATAGTGTTCAAGGAAACAAATTAGTAGCTACGTCCGCAGACGGACAAGTTAATTGCATGGATCAATTGGAATATGTAGCGTCAAATCTTCCAAGAACGTTACCACCTGTTTTGACAGTCGTATGGCAAATGCAACAGCATCACCTCTGCTGTGATTTCGAGAATCAAACGAGGTACTCTAGGACTGAGTGCCCGGTACAGTAGTGGAAATAGACGCCATAGTTCAAGTTATGAATATTGAGGCATACCGTCAAACCGTTATAGTACGTAGCCTATTCGTATAGAGTCAAACCGTTTACAGAATGTCTTTCACTCCGAGAACATAGCCCGCAGTATCGAGAGTATGACTTCGTGATTAGAGAAATATATTAGTAAACATTTTAGTGATAAGGACCACAATTTCATGTATGCCTCAGAAGGTTGAGTGTGAAACCGCTCAGGAACGTTACCACCTCCTTTGAGACTCGAACTGCTGAGGCAATAGCTTCACATATCCAGTGACGCTGAAGGTCAAACTTGGTGTTCCGGGAGTGATACCGCTGAACAGTATCGGGAATAGACAACATAATTCACGCACTGAATATTAAAATATAACGTCACACAGCGTGAGAACGTTACCAACTGCTATAAAGCCAAACGGTTTACCGAAGACCTTACCATCCTCGAACCTCACCCGCTTCATCGAGAGAATAACTTCGTATTCAGAGAAAAAATTAGTACTCATTTGAGTGGCGGACAAAATAACTTCATGTATGAATTAGAAGATCGTGTGTGCGGCATTGCGAGAACGTAACCACCATCTTTACATTCGAGCGGATAAGACTATGGCTTCTCCCATCCTGTGATTCAGAGAGCGAAAGCAGGTATTCTGGGTGTAAATCCCCTTAAAGATATTGGCAATGGACGACATAATTCACGGTTTGCATAATAAGGTAGAGCAACAAAACGTTTGCGAACGCTACTAATTTGTATAAAGGAAATCGCCTTACAGATGTCCTCACCCACCGAAAGCCACACCGGCTGTATCGGGAGTATAACATCATGTTCAGAGGATCAAATTAATTTACATTTTGATGACGGTCGCCTTAATTACATGTATGAATTAGAAGATCGGATGTCAACCCGTTCGAGAACGGTACCTCCTTCTGTGAGAGACGAACTGCTAAGTCAATAGCTTCACGTATCCTATGATTCCGAAAGATAAACCAGATACTCCGGGAGTCAATTCTCTATACAGTATTGACAATATTCACCTCAATTCACGGTTTGAATATTAAAGCAGGCCGTCACGCCGTTGAAGAACATTACATATTCGTGTAGGGATATACTTGTTACAGAATATCTTACCCTCCGTATGAGATATCAGTTCTATAAACAGTATAACACCATGGTGAGAGGTAGGAACTTGTAAACATTTTAGTGATGTGCACCTTAATTTCATGCGTGAATGCAAACGTCGAGGGTCGATTCGTTCGTGAACGTTGCCACCTCCTGTCAGAGACGAAGGCTCAGTCAATAGTTTCAACTATTCTTTGATTCGGAGAATCAAACCAGGTATTCTGGGAGTAAGTCTGCTGAACAGTATTTGTAGCAGACACGTTACTGCACAGTTTGCATGTTGTAGAGGAGCGTCAATTCGATTGAGATCCTTTCCAATTGATATAAAGTCAAACATTTTATCAAAGACCTTACCGCCCCGGAAACTGAACCCACTCTATCGAGAGTATAATTTCGTGCTCAGAGATTCAAATTAGCATACATTTCGGTGAGGGGCACCTTAATTTCATATATGAATATGATGATCGAGTGTACAACCATTGGAGACCGTTTCCATCTTTCTTAAGTGTGCCACGGATCAGTCAGTAGCTTCACCTGTCCTGTTACACCGATAGTCAAGCCTGGATTTCCAGTAGTCAATCCGCTGTACACAATTGGCAATGGACACCTTAATTGTAGGTTTGAATATTAACTTATAACGCCACACCGATGCAGAACGTTACCTATTCGTACATAGTAATTCTTCTCTGCGAATACCTTACCATTCGAGAAACTAACCCGAAGTCTGTAAAGCGTTACTTCGTGTTCAGAGTTACAAATTAGTATGCGTTGGTGTGAATGGCATCGCAATTTCATGTATGAATGAGAAGATCGAGGATGAAACCGTTCGTGAACGTTACCACCTTCTTCGTGAGATGCCACATATAACACAATAGCTTCACCTATCCTGTGGTTCGGAGAGTGACAGTAGGAACACCAGGAGCATACCCGCTGAAGAATAATGACAATGGACACCTTAGTTCCCGGCTTTATTGTTAAAGAAGAGCCTCAAACCTATAATAAGCCTATAATGAGCCTCAAATAAGGTCAACGTTCTACGGTAGGACATGCCTTCCGCGAACTTCATCCGCTTCACCGAGAGTTTAACCTCGCATTCAGGGAATGAAACTAGAATTCATTTCAATGACAGGCACCATACCTTCATGTATAGATTAGAGGACAGATGGCCAAATCGATCGAGATCTTTACCACCATCCTTGAGATTCGAACGGTTAAGTCAATAGATTCACACATTCTGTGATTCCGAATGATAAACCAGATTTTCCGGGAGTAAGTACGCTATACAGTAATGGCAATCGACGCCTTAATTTACGGTTTGAATAAAAAAGTAGAGCACCAAACCGTACGAGAACGTTACCACCTTCTGTGAGAGACGTACGGCCAAGTAAATAGCTTCGCACATCCTTCGATTCCGAAAATCAAACCAGATATTCCGGGAGTATATGCGCTGTACCGCATTGGCAATTGACAGCTCAATTCACGACTTGAATATTACAGTAGGCCGTCAAGCCGTTGCTGGACAGAAATACTTCGTGTACAGTTAAATATCGTACAGAATGCCTTACCCTCCGAAAAACGGACCCCCTGTATCGAGAGTATAATACCCCGCTTAGAGGTACGAACTAGTATATAATTTAGTGACGAGCACCTTAATTTCAGGCAGGATTTAGAAGATCGAGGGTGAAACCGTTTGAGATCGTTACCACCGTGTGTGAGAGACGAACGGTTAAGTTAATAGCTCCACCTATCCAGCGGTTCTGAGAATCAAACCATATATTCCGTTAGAAAGGCCGCTGAATGGTACTGGCCATTGATACCTTACTTCACGGTTTGATTACGACTGTAGAGCGACATGCGGTATGGGACCGTTACCAATTGGTACAATGTCAAACGTTTTACGCAGGGCCATACCTTCCGAATATCTCACCTGCTGCATGGAGAGTATAAGTTCGTGTCCAGAGAAGCACATTAGCATACATTTTAGAGACGGACACCATAATTTCGTGCATGAATTAAGAGATTCAGTGTCGATCCGTTCGAGAACGTTACCACCCACTTTGAGAGTCGAACGGCTAGATAAATAGTTCCTCCTACCCTGTAATTCCGGCCGTCGAATGAGGTATTCCTGGAATTAATCTGCTGCACAGTATTGGAATTAGTCACCCCGTTTC
This sequence comes from Lasioglossum baleicum, assembly GCF_051020765.1. Classification (NCBI taxonomy): domain Eukaryota; kingdom Metazoa; phylum Arthropoda; class Insecta; order Hymenoptera; family Halictidae; genus Lasioglossum; species Lasioglossum baleicum. The sequence goes on from NW_027470528.1 coordinate 33,464, forward strand.
ACATTATAAATATTAAAGAACAGTGTCAAACCGTTGTAGATCGTTACCAATTGGTATAGGATCAAACTTTTTACCGAAGTCCTTACCTTCCTAGAACCCAACCCGCTGTAGCGATTGGCTTGCTTAGTGTTCACCGGAAGAAATCAGAAGGGGGACGCCTTATTTTCAAGTATAATTAAGACGACCGATGGACAAACCGAGCGATAACACTACCTTCTTCTTGGAGAGTGCAACTACTGAACCAATAGATACACCTATCCTGTGATTCCGAGGCTCAGACCACGTATTCCGAGAGTGAATTCACAGAGGTGTATTACCGATGGACCCGTCAATTCACGGTACGAATATTAAAGTGACGTGTCAAATCTTTGTCGAACGATACCTATTGGTATAGCGTCAAACATTTTACCGATGACCATACCCTCCGACATCCTATGCTGCTGTATCTACAGTGTAAATTCGTGTTGAGGGAACCAACATGTTATTCCTTTTAGTAACGGGCACGTCCATTTCATGTATGAATATGAAGATCGATAGGCATACTGTTCCAGTACGACACTACTTTATGTCAGATTCACACAGCTAAGTCAATAGCATGACCTATCCGGTGATTCCGAGATTCGAACCGGGTGTACGGGGAGTGAATACGTTGTTCAGTATAGGCAATGGATACCTTAATTTATGTTATGAATGAAATAGTATGGTGTCGAAATGTTGGGGACCATTACCAATTGGTATATAACCCTTTACCCGAATACATTACCCACCCAGAACATATCACGCATTAGCGAGTGTCACGCTTAGTGCTCCCGGATACCAGTTATATACATTTTAGATGACAGACGCCTTATTTTCATGTGGGAATAGAAAAATCGGAGGTCAAACCGTTCGAGAAAGATCCCACCTTCTTCGGGAGTCGAACGGCTATGTCATTAGCTACACCAGACCTGTGGTTCCGAGGGTCAAACCACGTATTCATGGGGTAAATTTGCTGATCAGAATTGGAAATAGACACCTCAATTCACGGTTTGAATATTAAGGCAGGCCATCGAGCCGCTGTAGAATATTACATATTCGTTTAGGGTTAAATATGTTACAGAATGGCTTACCCTCCGAAAAACTAACCCGCTGTATCAGGAATATAACACCGTGTTCACAGGTGCAAGCTAGCATACATTTTAGTGACGCGCAACAGAATTTCACGAATGAAATAGTAGATCGAGGGTCAAACCGTTCGAGAACGTTGGCACCTTCTGTGCGAGACGCACGGCTATGTCAATGGCTTCACCTATCCCGTGATTCCGAGACGCAACCCGGGAAAAAAGAGAGTACGTCCGCTGCAGAGTATTGGCCATTGACAGTTTATTTCGCGGTTTGAATTTTATGTTAGAGCGTCAAACCGTTTGAGAGCGTTACCAATTTGTATGTAGTCAATCACGTTACCTACGGACTTACTTTCGGAGAAGCTAACCTGACGTTTCGAGAGTATAGCTACGTGATGAGGGAACCACATTAGGCTACAATTTCGTGACGTCACCATAAGTTAATGTGTGAATTAGAAGATCGATTGTCAAACCGGTCGAGAACGTTGCCACCTTCTGTGAGAGACGAACGGTAAGTCGATATCTGCACCGATACTGCGACTCTGAGAGTCATACCAGATATTTCGGGAGTAAATCAGCTGAACTGTATTGGCAATAGCCACCTTAATTCACGGTTTGAATATTAAGTAGAGAGTCATACCGGTTTAGAATGTCAACAATTCGTACAATATAAAATGTTTAATCGAAGGCGATACCTTACGCGAAATTCACCGGCTTCATCGTCACTGTAACCTCGCGTTCTGAATAAGAAATTAGCCTTCATTTCAGTGACGGGTACCTTTGCTGCATCTATGAATTGTAAGATCCAGGGTCAAGCCGGTCGAGAACATTGCCACCTTCTGTGAGAGTCGAACGGCTAACTCAATAGCTTCACCCATCCTGCTATTCCTAGACTCAAACCTGGTATTCCGAGAGTAAATGCGATGTACAGCATTGGCAATAGACATCTCAATTCACGGTTCGTATATTGAATCGGGCCGTCAAGCCGTTGTAGAACATTACCTATTCGTATAGGGTTAAACTCCTTACAGAAGGCATGCCCCTCCGAATATCTGAACTGATGCATAGAGAGTATAACACCGCGTTCAGGCGTACGAAATGGTATACATTTACTGACGTGATCCTTAATTTCAGGCATAAATTGGAAAATATGATGGTCAATCCGTTCCAGAACGTCACCGCATTCCAGGAGATCCGAACGGGTATGCATATAACTTCACCTATCCTGTGATTTCGTGATTAAAACCAGGTATTGCAGGAGTAAATCCGCTGAAGAGTATTGCCATTAGACAACCTCAGTTTACGATTTGAATGTTAAGGTAGAGCGTCAAACTACTCGGGAACGATACCAATTTCTATAAAGTCAAAAGTTTTACGAAGACCTTATCCTCCGAAAAACTAACCCGCTGTTTCTGGAGTATAACTACGTGTACAGAGATAGAAACTAGTATTGATTTCAATGACGGGCACGTTAACTTCATGCATGAATTAAAAGATCGATAATGAATCCGTTCGAGGACGTAACCACCTTCCAGAATAATAGAACTGCTGTGTGAATAGCATGACCGACCCTTGTGGTTCGGAGAGTCGAACCTGGTATTCCCGGAGTAAATGAGCTGTACAGTATTGGTAATATACACCTTAAATTGCTATGTGAATATTAAAATAGAGCGTCAAAACGTTTGAGATCGGTTCCAATTGCTATAAAATCAAACGCTTTTCCGAAAACCTTACAAAGAAAGTAGTCACGGTCTCGAACGGTTTGACCCTCGATCTTCTAAATAATACATGAAATTATGTCGTCTGTCACTAAAATTGATACTAACTTGCTTCTCCGAACACGAAGCCACAACCTCCATACAGCTGGATAGCTTCTAGGAATGTCAGACCTTCGTAAAATGTTGACACTTTACCAACAGGTAACATTCTACAACGGTTTGATTTTGCATATTAATATCAACTGGGTAACGGGGCGT
>NW_027470529.1:0-36536 GCF_051020765.1 Lasioglossum baleicum
GTCGGTTATGGCTTATCTCAAGTTCCTCCCAACATTCGAACGTTTTATGGATATTTTCTCGGCGCATATGTAACTTCTACCACAGCTTCTTTACTTTCCTCGTGCTTTCTCTCTTTCTTCCCACTTTTTTTTTTTATCTAAAAGCTTTTGTTTTCTGTTTTTTACGACATTAGCCGTGCTATCTGTGAAACTTTCATAGATTGCTTTGTCCCAAGCGAGGAAACAAAGGATGGAAAATATGGCGCCATAAGTTGAACATTTTGAAACAAAGGGTAATGATTATTAGATTGGTTAAATAATTTACTAACATGTTACGTGTGAATTGAGATAATATGAGGAATCGTTACTTTATGTTAATTGACATTGTTATATTTGATTTAGATGTTACCACATTTTTCACTCAATTAATATTTAATTAAATTAGATAATTGACATCTAACTCATGTATTCAATGTAAAAATTTTTAATCATGTACACTGCAAATATTAATCTTAACAACTTTAACATTTCAGAAAATAAATCTATAATGAGAAATCAATAAAAGGAGATAACTTCTGAAATTTATTATTGGAGATCTGCAGAAACAATCACAAAGTCTACTTTTGTACATTACATTTACCATGCATTTATTTGAACATGCTATTGCATTTATTGCATAATTAAATGGTTTTAATCAAGTTTACCTTTCTTAATAGAATGCATGCTTTAACACAACAGAAGACAGGAGTATGTTCATTTAATTACAGTTAGATTATCACTAAAAATTTACAATAAATACACTCCTATCTACAACATTTTACAGTGCAAATGCAACAAAATATATTTCAAAATATATTGAGTCAACGTACCTGCTCCTTTTGCGTGTACTACACGTTCAGGAATTCTTCTCGGTCGAAATGTGTTATTTCGTCTAAATAGACGAAATCTTGAAAGCAATATGGGTCCCTTCGGGCCAACTGTTAAGCTGGCTTTTTTCTCAGCAATCGGTACTCCATTTCCGGTTAGCAATACCGGGCACTCGCCACTCTGAACAGAAGAACAAAATATTGGTGAAAATAACGAACTGATTAATTTTTGAAAATTCATTATCATTTCTGTTTTAAACTAAAATTAAATTTTCAGGGATAAAATAGACAAACTGTGAAATTTCTTGGAAATAAGAAAAAAAAATATACGTTCAATAATAGAACTACTAAGCCAGTTAAAATATATTTATTTTATTTATATATTTAATGTTCACATTTACTGAAAACATGCAACTTTTGGTAAGATAAACATGTACATACTTTTATCATGTTGTGTTATTTAGTGACAACTGTATTAGTTTATACAATTGCACATAACAAATCAGTAGTTCTAATATTAAATAATAGAGATAAATGTAAGAAAATAATCCTATACTTCTAGTTTTAATAGTCTACTGTAGTAGTCCAGACTGAGATATCTCGGTACACTTAGGATTATTTATAGCTCTACCGTTTAATTTTTCAAATATCATATCGTTTATAATCTTGTTTATATTCCCAACCTGCAGAATGAGAATGAATACAACGACCGACAACGCGTATATTCAACATTATTCCGTGCATGATAGTTCGATAAGCATTACACTGCTGTTGTTGAAATTATTTATTTTCTTTTTTCCCTTGTATGAATATCGTGATACGTAACACATGTAAAGAAGATAATATCGTGACTAGAAATCAGACATGCGATAATTATCTTGGAAGTTCGAAAAGCAAATAATGATTTCCAAATTATGCCAGACGTACAGTCCCAGCGAAGATTATTGTTCAATAAATCGCGATATAAGGAATTTTATTATTCGAATTAAAAAGCGTGAAGTATGCAGAGGAACCGTTCATAGAAAAATAGCTATTATCGATTTGTCAACAAGCAGTAACGTATTTTTAACAGTGACTCAATGTTATCAATCTATTATCGTAATATTTCATAACTGACATATAGTTCTATCAGATAATCAAGTTCCAATAAAAAATGTCCGTATCTACGATTCATGACAAATTCCTATAACACATGGCAACATATTAACTATATTAGATCATAAGACAAACATACTCGCAACGAAATAAAAAAAACTTTGCCGAAGTTACGTAAACAACGATATACTGCATAAACGGTGTATTGCACAATTGTTGCGTGAACTTCACAATTCTATAAGAATCGCTAACAAAAGTATCTAATTCTTGATTCAAAAGCGTAATTAAAATCTCCCACCTGAAAAATTCAATTAGATTGATATATTTATTTACAACGATAACTACTAACTCGTCAATGCTATAAGTTTGCCAATAAAAATATTTAATTTCCGAAAAAACCATACTATTTATTTTAAATCAACTTTTATTATCTAAGTTAAAAAACTGAAGAAAATATTACATCAGAATACTCGTCAATGCAACAAGTTTGTCAATAAAAATATTTAATTCCGAAAAAACCATACTATTATTCTAAATCAACTTTTATTATCTAAGTTAAAAACTGAAGAAAATATTACATCAGAATACTCGTAAATGCTACAAGTTGCCAATAAAAATATTAATTTCCGAAAAAAACCATATTATTTATTCTAAATCAACTTTTATTATCTAAGTTAAGAAACTGAAGAAAATATTACTTCAGAATACTCCTCAATGCTACAAGTTTGCCAATAAAAATATTTAATTTCCGAAAAAACCATACTATTTATTCTAAATCAACTTTTATTATCTAAGTTAAAAAACTGAAGAAAATATTACAATCAGAATACTCGTCAATGCTACAAGTTTGCCAATAAAACTATTTAATTTCCGAAAAAAAACCATACTATTTATTCTAAATCAATTTCTATTATCTAAGTTAAGAAATTGAAGAAAAATATTACATCATATGCATTAAATGTATAGATATAACTATATTATTCACACTTTCAAGCCTCTTAATTTTCACGCTTTCTTGAATACAGTGTATCAGAGAATCTTTATTGCGAAATGGAGAAAGTACGTTAAGTTTCGAGCCCTAACATAAGTTAATCGGATATTTCAAAGGGCAATGGTTCCTCTAAAGACTCGAACATGATCTTGAACGAGAAGATATGCGTAATAAAGAAGATTCAACGAAGAGGAAATTATCTCATCATTTACCTTGAAACGCTAACATACGTGGGAATGGTATAGAACGAAATTATTCTCTGGCTCGTGATGAGTTTCACAAGCCGCGTATCCATGTAACGATTCCACTTAATTCCGTAACGACGGATTAGTCAATGTTGACTTTGATTATGGAATAGTATTGTGCATTGCACAAAACGCGATCCATCGTGCAACATGGCAATCGCATTGCAATAATTCGTATCGATACATGTGGATTTACTTAATTGATCACTTAAAATCGGCTAATCGCGGCGGATGGAATACACGGGATATATTATTCATCCTAATCGCGTTAATTCGAACGGTAACCAGGCTGGTGATATTAGGTAAGTGCTCCAGCAATTGAATACCCCGAAGACCATGATAAACGAAGGATCTTTGAAGGAATAAAGGTTTTTTAGTTTCCACCAGATTTTAGTATACTCAATTTTGCACTTATTTTTACATTTCATAATTTCACGTTTAATATTTTATATGACTTCATATTATTATATATATTCTAATATTCTTTATATTAGGTAAGTGCTCCAAAAATTGAATACCCTGAAGACCATGATAAACGAAGTATGTTTGAAGAATAAAGGTTTCTTAGCTTCCACCAGATTTTAGTATACTCAATTTTGCACTTATGTTTACATTTTATTATTTCACGTTTAATATTTTATATGACTATATATTCTTATATTCTTTATATTAGGTAGTGCTCCAGAAATTGAATACCATGAAAACCATGATAAACGAAGGATCTTTGAAGAATAAAGGTTTCTTAGCTTCCACCAGATTTTAGTATACTCAATTTTGCACTTATTTTTTACATTTTATTATTTCACGTTTAATATTTTATATGACTATATATTCTTATATTCTTTATATTAGGTAAGTGCTCCAGCAATTGAATACCCTGAAGACCATGATAAACGAAGTATGTTTGAAGAATAAAGGTTTCTTAGCTTCCACCAGATTTTAGTATACTCAATTTTGCACTTATTTTTACATTTTATTATTTCACGTTTAATATTTTATATGACTTCATATTATTATATATATTCTAATATTCTTTATATTAGGTAAGTGCTCCAAAAATTGAATACCCTGAAGACCATGATAAACGAAGTATATTTAAAGAATAAAGGTTTCTTAGCTTCCACCAGATTTTAGTATACTCAATTTTGCACTTATGTTTGCATTTTATTATTTCACGTTTAATATTTTATATGACTATATATTCTTATATTCTTTATATTAGGTAAGTGCTCCAGAAATTGAATACCATGAAAACCATGATAAATAAAGGATCTTTGAAGAATAAAAGTTTCTTAGCTTCCACCAGATTTTATTATACTCGATTTTGCACTTATTTTTACATTTTATTATTTCACGTTTAATATTTTATGACTTTATATTCTTATATTCGTGTTTTGCGTATTTTTTAGATATATCGTGGTATATTATATTACTTTTTAATTGATTTATTAAATATTTAAAAGGGCAAAAATTACCGAGCACGAAAACCTAAAAAATATACGTGTAAAATTATGAGAAATTAAAGCATTATACGCTAATGTTCTGTTCCAGAGATTAATTACAAAAAAACATGTCATAATAGCGAAAACATCAATTATAGATTAAATAAATTTTCTGGTTATAAGATAGAGATTGCGCGTGTCAATTTATTCCGGAAATATAAGCTATGGTATGTGCAAAATTGTTTATAAATTTGAATTGTACCGTCTTATTTATAAAATTTAAATGTAAATTATTGAATTATTAAATTAATAATATCTTCGGTTCGTATATTTATTCAAAAAATATATACCGTGATATGGTGAAATTGAACTGTGGATAATTTAAATTCCGGCGTAAAATTTCATCGGAAAAGAAGTAGATTCCGTTACTGCATGGTTTAATTGCAAAAACACAAAAATTCTACTGTAATTTGCATAATATCTGTTCTCGGTATAGCTACAACAAAGATCCAAGAAATACACTCTCCTATTCACTATTAAATTTCATCTCTGAATAATCTTAGATCATCGTTAATCGACGCGGTGTTCCAAGCATTTATAGACATTACGAGTCGACAATAAAATAACAATTAACTTGTGCAATTCCATAAACGGATAGCAACTTTGCAAGCTTCACGGAAGAAGGCGGAAAATGAATTACCAGCCAGACCTTCATCATCTCGTTAAGCAATCTAATTTATAACTCGATTAAAAGAACTTTGATACAAATTTTTCTCTGCAACGATTCATCTTTGTTCAATTATCAAGATCTAATCAGAGGAAACCGATCGAAATAAATTTTCAGCCTAACTTTCTATTATTTTTATTGCAATTCATCAATGCGTTATTACCTAGAAAAATTATTTTCAGCAAGAAAACAAGAATGTAGGTAAAAACAAAAAAAAAAAAGGTTGAACATTAATCAAGATAGCAGGTAATTTGACAGCAAGGGCAGAAAAAATTCAAGAATTACTCACTGTTTTCTAAATGACCTATTTATTATTAGGTATTTATCTATACTAAGCACTTACTATACTGACTTTACTGTAACCGTATAAGATACATTTATACAATACATACACTGTACGTAATATACAAATGTACAGTATATAAATATATTTATAAGTAATAATATATAAATTCAACTCTTTGCACTCGAGAGGCGACTCTCAGTCGCCATTTAATCAGATTCTAAAGATCGATATTAATTGATATATCAAATTTAAGATTACCTATCGATGCGTAGAATGTCGCGATAAAATAATTCCATGTCTTAATTTTCATAGGATTTCTTATTTATCGTTTTAAAAATATCGTTAATTTTATGGTAAAAGATCTTTGAATTACTAGTTTTCATTACTATTTTGCAAAGGGTTAAAATTCATGTTATGATATCAATATAATTGATATTATGATATGATGTTATGAATAAATTTAAAATGATTAAAATATTCTACTGTATATAATACCGCCAAAAAGTTATTTAAAATAAAAGAAGTATTAATAATTTTATTTACAGTGAGTATATGAACTAAAGAAATTTACGACCAACGAGGAATAAGTAATTTTACAAAACCGGTATTCAAGAAGGTATTTTCCATTGGACACAACGTATCTAAATATAAATCGATCGCCAAAGTCAAAGATCATATACACGGGGAACTTTAAACCACAAATTGTCGTCGGACCAGTCTGCAACAAGGGAACGATGTGTTTCGCATTTTTCAATATTACGTGTACGATTTTTCATCGCGTGCAACCATGACATACTTCGAAACTAGTTATAGCAATTATCGTCGATCATCGCCAGTTCTTCGGGGTATCTAAACGTTAAATCGCAATTTGAAATGACACAGAGGCAACAAAAGTAGTTCACTAACACTATGTTCCCTCGAAGCCTTCACCAACAGGATGACCTTGACATATGGTAACATTTCGAATCAATAAAAGAATACTACAGTTTCCAGTTTCCACTATATTCATGTATGAAAACAAGGTAGGTATAGGAATATAATGTGTCGTTTTTTGCATAATACTATATATTAATTTAGTTATTTTATTAATTTAGTTTAAAATAATGTGGTGTAAAATAACTGATAACTTTTTTTTTGTTTTTTAATTTTGACTTAGACCACTTTCATAATTATGTGTTATGTATGTAAAGGCCATAAAGGATTGTAAGCATTTTGGATAATACTATATATTAATTAAGTTATTAATTTAGTTATTTTATTAATTTAGTTTAAAATAATGTGGTGTAAAATAACTGATAACTTTTTTTTTTGTTTTTAATTTTGACTTAGACCACTTTCATAATTATGTGTTATGTATGTAAAGCCATAAAGGATTGTAAGCATTTTGGATAATACTATATACTAAGTAAATTATTAATTAAGTTATTTTATTATTTAGTTTAAAATAATGTGATGTGAAATAACTGATAAACTCTACTTTCTGTTTTTTTTTAATTTTGACTTAGACCACTTTCATAATTATGTGTAATGCATGTAAAGCCATAAAGGATTGTAAGCATTTTGGATAATACTATACATTAATTAAGTTATTAATTAAGTTATTTTATTAATTTAGTTTAAAATAATGTGATGTGAAATAACTGATAAACTCTTTTTTCTGTTTTTTTTTTAATTTGACTTAGACCACTTTCATAATTATGTGTAATGTATGTAAAGCCATAAAGGATTGTAAGCATTTTGGATTCATCATCTTGGAACTCGTGAAATTGTTAAAAAATTAATGAAAACGGTCGTGTCGCAATGTCGTTAGCCTAATCAACGCATAGATAGTCGAACCATTAATAAGAAGAACGCAGTTGTGACAGAAAAAGAATAATAGAGTCAGATTCGAAATCGTAAGTGGAATAACTGTTTTCCCTGGAAAAAAGAAATCGATAGCGAAGCAACAAGCATGAAATATGTTTCTTTAATGTGTTTACATTCTAACGTGTACGTGACTATCATGAATGGACATTGAAACGAAACTGTTGTTTTCCATTTTTATAATAATACTTGCTTGTTTGCTTGGATTTTTCATGGTCGCATATGAACACACAACTGAATAATAGATAAGCCAACTTTTCGAAAAATTAGTAGTAAATAGACAATGAGCTTTGTCGAGGATATAAAAAGCGTCTTACCTAAGAGAATTTACTAGTCTTTTAAATAAACAAAATTTTATGCGAAATCATGCTCTCGTGACTCTAGGAAATAACAGAAAATTCACATTTCATATTCTTTCATAATTCTCTCTAATAATAATAGCTTGATTATTTTTCTAAAAACTGCGTAGCGAATTTAATCTTCCTAATTCCAATGATTTTGTTTTTATCTTTCGTAATCAGAGCTTATGACTTGCTTAAAATTCCTAGTCGATAAATAAGTTTCTAATCAATAAGTATACAAATCTTTAATCATTTTACACTCGAACCATAATTAAATTAGCGACGAATTTCAACGTGAATCTGTTTCGTGATTGACAATAACTGCATATTTTATCACGACCTTATATAATTTTAGCTCTCTCGAGAAACGACATGGAATACCTTTTGCCAGATAAACACAGGCAAATATCAACGTCTCTAATTATCGACTCTGTTATTTTGGAACGAAATACAAATCAGGCCAAAGGTGAGGCAACGATCGAATCGACTTAATATCGATTCGTGTCGTTATCTCTGAAAAACAACATTCTGCTTCGTTAATTCAGAGTTCACTAAACATTTAAGCAGGTAACTTGTTAGGAAAATGATTATTTCCAAGATGTGCTTAAATTCACATTTATAAACTTCGATAAGTAATTAACGCTGGTTTTTATTTATAAAAATTCCTTCAAAATATTGAATAACACTAGTTAACAAACTAGTGTTATTCAGCTAAATACTAAATATTAGTATTTAAATACTAAAATTAGATACTAAATATTAGTATTTAAATATTAAAATTAAATACTAAATATTAGTATTTAAATACTAAAATTAAATACTAAATATTAGTATTTAGTTAGTTAAATACTATTTATACTAAATAGTATAAAATTAATATATAACCGGTGCTATTAAATATTCCGAGTGGTTCAATTTCATACAAAAACGGTATAACGGATATATCTCCTGTTATCTAGAAAAATATCAAAGGATATATTATGCAATTTCCCTAGCCATGTAACGACACCGTTATCGAGGAAGATTGTTCGAGCATTTCTTCTATAATCATTCTTCCGAGTCATGCCACCATGACTTTCACTCACGCCATTATCGAGTAACTTTATTTATCAATTTCATAAGAAATAGAAAAAGTGGCTACAGGGGCGATAAGTCGATTTACATTGCAAAACAGACTTAATCTCATTATGTCGATTTTCACGGTCAAAAAAATGTATAACATTGACTAAAAGAATATTGCATTCATTTGCATCATTACCTTACATCGTAACATTCTGCAGCAAAAACTGCTCAAAAACAGACTAAACGAGTGAACGTTTACCGTAGAACATCTGCTGTTGAATGAAAGTTAAGAATAACCTGACCTACGACTCAAAGTCTAAGAGACTGACTTTGTTTGATTATGAAAATCTTGCCGAATGAAAATGATTGACCGACCAAGCGTAGAAAGTTGATTGCACGATTTGCTTTATGACTGTTTTTAGGAAGAAGGGCTGACTAATTCCTAAATTTGGAGACGAATGGACCAAGGCGTACCATAGGATGGACCTGATATAGAAACACGAAGATAACAGGTTTAAAATGGAGTGAAGGGAAATTGTGTTCAACTGTAGGCGTCAGCCTAATGTAACGATCAAACTATGGAATTAAACGGTAAATATTCAAACGTTTATTTCAAAATCAAATTGTATATCATTTTTTCAAACACCGTTAAAGTTACTAGAAACGAAAACGTTCTGAAATTCAGTTAGAATATTTTACATCGCATGCTATCAATATACATGCATCACGTTGAAACGCGATTTTTGCGTAAGATAGTGACATTTACTAGTCACGGTTTCCAACTTTGTTAACTCATAATTCATGGCAATTCGCAGCCACTTGCAATGACTATTTCAAGCATGCTTCACTCGCCAAGTGAGGAGTTTCTAAAGAGGAAACTCCCTAGCCTGTTCACCTTATGTTTATCCTCCAAAGAAATTCCTATTTATGACTAAAATAAATTAATTTTCAATAAATCTCAATTATTCTCTTTAACTTCTTTTTAGAATTCTATAAGGTTACTAAAATCTTGTTATTCAACGCTTACGGTAACGCATCGTTATTCTTTGAGCTTTGTATACAGAACAAAGCACCATTGTCGTATCAATGGGTATTCTGTTTTACCATGTAAATAATTTTTATGTAACTCCCTCTAACTGAAATCTAAATGGATCTAGTTACTTCGAAGATGACAGTCGATAGTTGCAATCTCTGAATTTTTCTGCATCGTTTTTTGACGGATATATCACGTAGCTTGGCCTGACGAATGTGAACTTATAATAAAAAAAAAGTTATCGGCTGATTGGTAATGGTGTTAGAGAATGGCTGTGCACGAACTTTTGTTATCACGAGTTTGCATGTGTATCGTATCGGAATAACAGACAAATTGTACAGAGTTTGTTCATAATTCTTCATCGTTCAGCATTTAATTATCCACTGATTTTTATTCGCGGATATCTTTGTAAATGTAATTATTGATTATCGAATTTTGATAGTTGAAGACTAATTAGCAAGCCATAAATATCTATCTGATGACAATTGCGCAACTGAGAATGATTTCATATAAATACTAGTTGTTACTTCGCAGAGGAATATTTTGAAATCAGTATCTACTAACATAAATTTACAGACGACTATACTGCGATTATATATATGTCACCATAACGATTGGTTATTACTATTTTGCAAATTTTGTTATTTGTCAATAAATGGTAAAAAAAGTGTCTAGTATAACGTAAATACTTTTTTTTAAGAAGGGTAACCCTTGAACCGATTACTCAACTTTCATATTATCTTTATCACTATTTTTTATCAAAACTTTTGTACAAGTACGTGTATTACTTAGTTAAACTTTAAGCAACCTACATGTATTAAATTGTACTAATAAATATGTACTATATTTTTCTAACTCTTGAATATTCACGTTTTAATTAATTTTCCCGCCAATTTTCCCTATCAACACAGGTGTATACTCAATTTGTAAATAACTGTATACAATAATCTATTCATCGGTAGAAAAAGCATTTACGTAAAGATAATAGAATATTTTACCTACATTTATTTAGGTCAGAATCGATTCTATCTGTTTGATAGATCTGTCATACCGATCGATATCTGGTCATACCGATTATGCATTGCCGCAACAAAAACAAATCAACAATGAATTTCTAAATTAATGCAATTCCACAAACATACACTAATTCTCCATGATATAGAAAATATGAAGTTATATACAAAATCAACATTAATTAATACTGTAGTTTCATAACAGTGTACAAAAATATATACTTTTCCCGATAGAAGTAAATCGATTTTAATCTTTTTGGATCATTCGACATTATCAGATTTCCCGAAGCACAATCAAGTGGTTCGACGTAAACTTTGTTTTTCTATTGATTTGATGATATTCCTAAATCATAGAGATTACCATTAGCCAGGCATATTTACCTTTAATTCTTTCTATATTCGGTCAGCTGCTCGGCAGCAGGTTCTCTTCTCATTGCAGACATCTTGTCGTCCTCCTTCTCTCTCTTGCAGCAATATCTTCTAAACGATATTCGATTGAAAGCCAGCGTGGTAAGTGTATTCTTTGAGGTCAGCACACTCGACTGCGTGCCACGTTCCTAAATAAGAACTGATCAGTCGCGGTAACAACGGGCTTTTATCATTCCGGCAGGCCGATGAGTGGCAAATGCCTACTGGAACGGCGTGACGCGCCCAACGCTCGACCCAACGAAACCGCCCGACAACCACCAGAATAAGGCCCGAACCGATCTTCGTCATTCTTCGGCACGACTCGCCACGTGCAAATCGCTTTGATTTTCCGTGCTGATCGTATTTTCTTCTACCGTCACTCGATCGATTTCTCGGTTTTTTTCTCTCGCTTACAAGTGGTATTAGCAAACTGACAGAGCTTGAAAAAGAGAACTGAAACTTTCCAGAAATGGGCAATTTAAAACGTATAAAGAACCATTGTTAGCAATCTCGGCAAACTTTAGTTTTATTATTCAATGTCTGTTTAACTGTTTCTGATATTAAGTAAGATCGTATACTTGATAAAGGTTAGTTAACACTTCGTTAAAATATTTATTCTTTTATATTCAGAAATTAAAGTTCACGATTAAACTCTACTTTGGAAACATTTAAAATTTACTTTTTCTATGAATTATGAGTGTCATAATTATGCGAATCGAATGATATCAGGGATAATTTTGTGTTTATGAATTTTCTCATTTCTAATTGTTTACTTATTTTATCGATACGATTTTACTAGTTTTCTCTAGTAGTGAAAAGAATGAAAGTTGAATTTTTTTAAAGAGAGTGAACTGTAAAAATGAATGACTTGGCCAAATTTTAATTTTGATTACAAAAAGGTTATTGTTTATTATATTTAATTAGAATTATTTTGTAATGACGATCGATATTAAAAGATAAGAAATATATTTCCATATGTTTTTTTGCATATTGAAATTTTTAACACCATTTTTCCTTTTATATTCAATATTCTTGACAACTTGCTTATAGAATGACTCTATATAAATGTCACATTTTTTTTCTATTTATCAGGAAATCGAGAATTCTATTGTTATCGGTGCACTAGAATTCCTTTTTCATATATAGGAAATTATCTAGCACTCGAAAACATTCATTTTTTAAGCAAACATACTTCAATTTGTTAAAAGTTCGTGATTTCTGTGACCATTTTATTACGAAATATTACCAATATACTATATTTTTGCAGAGCTTCCCTTTATAGTTTCAAATTTCACTTATCATTCAAATATTACAGATCCGCCATCTTTAAAATTGAATATTTATAATTCAATGAAAAAAATTGAAACTGAAAGTTTAACCCCATAAACAGTTATGAAACTCCGAATCAAATGATTTAATTTTTTGTTTCTGATTAGGAATGATTAGGAATTTCATCCTCAACACAGAAAAGTTGCTGTTGCTGCAACAGGATTGCTTAAAGTTTCGTGAAAAACCAACTAAACAATCTTACGTAAGAAAGGAGAAAATACGAGTCCTAATTAAAAAAGAAGAAAACTCATATTGAATAGATCGTTGGATTAAGGTAGATCCGAGTTCCTATGATTTCTAAATGTATCAAAATCCTTCGTTCTTACTTGAAAAAACATTCTTATCTTTCAGATTCAATTAACGGACAATAATCTAATACGACCAAAATAATAAATAATATGGTAAGAATTGTATTATTTCCAGAAATTATATAAACTTAAAGCTATACAAGATAATTGATGTGTCAAAAGTTATTGATAATCTGTTTTAATAAAATGTTTAGCGATGGCGACGTACGGAAGAGTTCGATAATTTGGAAATCAATATTACTTAAATAATTTTAAAGGTGTTTGATACATTGTTTAAAATAACTAAAGCAGATCATCAATTGCTAATTAAAAAATTTTTGAATATACGAATAATATTTTACTTGAAAGAGAAGTTATTTATAATGGACTAGAAAAATAGTAGAGGTATCATTTTTTTTTTAAACATTTGTCATTTGTTAATGTTTGCTTTAAAACTCTAACGAATATTTATACAAAATTATTGTATGGTAGATTTGTATAGTCTTATATTAACGATATAAACTAGCATTGGATTGTTCATGTATCTTCTTCGTGCAACATATCTTTCGTTCTCGATCTTACCTTTGAAAACGTAACATGTACTTTACTTTCAACTATGAAATTTGTTAATTACTTTGCATAACCGTACAACGTAGTTAACACGATTGCCTAAAAATCGAAGCTGATGAGTCACTAACGTGCACCTTTGCAAAACTTACAGGGAACAAAGGAAAGATATACTATGAATATGGAATTAAACCTTAGTTTCAAATTGATGTTTAAAGAGATATGTTTCGTTTTCAATTATTTGGCTTTATATTGCATTCAAGATTCTCTAATAATTAAAATTTGTTCTTCCTTCAAAGTGTAATACTTTAATTGTTTTACAAATTGTATTTATTGATCGATGAACCACTCGTAATCGATTACTATTCTTTATGCTACATCGTATGAAATATAATACACATCATTTAACATATATGTTAATGTATCTAAATACCTTTAATCATAGAAATAAGACCAAAGTTTTAAAAAATATTTGATAAAAACGTAGTGACAATAATCAACTATACTAATTATCGAAAAATACGAGTATAGTTAATTAACACTTCTATAAAGCGTGCCTTATTTTGATCAAAATATAAATCTAAAAAAATTTGAACAAAGAACAAAAATCAATATGATACGAAAATAACGTTTTTTTGAAAGCATATCTTTCAAAACCATTATTATGTATTTGACAAAGCTAACGTATAATACTTTTGCTTTTAGGATCAAAATGTTACTAAACATCCCCACTAGGACTATTTCCATTTAATATTAATAGTCAAAATTGTGAAAAATGACCACTGCAATGATCACAAATATTTTGGATTAATGTAAGACACTTTGAAATGATACCAATCACAATCCCGCTATTACGTATAATAATACAATATCTAAATATAATATTATGACGCTTTAAGGAAAGTACAGATCCTTCATTTTGCATACCTTTAAACTATAAACATGGATTTAAATAAATCATTTCCTCGCGACTGCTTTGCTAACCTAGTCTTGTCCGTGCAGTATCGTCAGAGCCCAGCGAAACTTTGCAGAAACTATTTATTACTGCACTTCATGCATGTAAAGTTTCAGGTCGCTGGTTGGAATTCAGACAGCAACGTAATATGAAGTTAGCAAACCCTACTCCAACTTCGGTCCATATAAACAGTCATTGCAATTATTTGAAAACAATCAGCTGTTGTCTCTGGAAGTTAATCTATCTTAGCAACTCAAATCTAAAATTAATGAAATGCATTTTTTTTAATCCTCTTATAAAACTGATACGAATGTCGATCTAGAAAATGGTGTTTATAACAATGTTAAGTGAATCGAGAAACAATTTGTAAAACAAATGTTTTAATTAAAAATTTTACTTAAAGAGAATGGATGTTAATTCAAAATTATAGTCCTAATTTTAATTATTACAAATTTATTACAAGGGTTTAATTGAAATTTTTCTTCTGTAACTTGAACAATGAAAAGTAAAATGAGAACGTTAAATTTCAAATAAATTATTTGAAAAAGAATCAAGACCAAAATCGTTGTATATACACGATCACATTTGAATTTATCATCTTTCTTAAAAAAGAAAATTGTCATGGAATAAAAATTTGAAGGTTGCTGTGAAAAATGTAAAAAGGAATAGTTCTATAATTAGTATTTCAAAACAAGCATCGTATGCTTAAATTGAAAGCAAAAAATCGGGGCATGTTGTTTCGTAACTTTCTTTATTAACGCCATTGCAGCTTCATCAGAGCCAGGTACAATTCCGAGCTCGACACCGAAAGCGAGCTCACATACAATAATGCGCAGCTCTTATACGTCGTACATATCCTGAATTTCACCGTTCGTCGTTTATAACACAAAAATTTACAAAAATTTTCGCAAGCCCGAATATCGTGGCAACTCTGTTCGAGTCCTATATGCATATGGTTGTTCTATATATCGAGTTCGAGGTCGCTACATATTGGCTATGACGCACAACTTTTAAACCATCTCTCGCTAGAAATCGTACAAAGAATGCAATTAAATCATTCCTCGTCTTTGGTAATAGTATAGGGAGGGAGTAATGTTGACGATAAAATAAAGTTGCAGCGACCAATGAGAGATTAAACACATGATTGCATATGTATATGTGTGTGTGTGTGTGTGTTTCAGAATCGCATCTATTTCATTTCTCGACAAGAACTTAAATTATATACTACACAAAACACTATACAAACATTCGCAACAGTTTATGTACACATAAATTCATTGAGATATTTCGCGACCGCTTGAAGAAAAATAGGCACGGTCGAACACGATGATATTAGAGGAGAGTTTAATAGCAGAACATAAAAAAATATATTATATTCCATGTATATATATTTTTACGCGAATCAAATTCAGTTTAAGTTTAGAAAATAATATATTCTCTAACGGAAATAATGTACAATAGATTATGCCTAAATACTATCCGAATCGTTGCACCCTCTCATCCCTGCAAATTGAACATTGTACAATGGTGTTGTCTAACTTCTTGATTTTATTGCAACTAGGTAGCAAATGTCACGGCAGCTTTAAAACACATTACCCATTATCTTTATCAGATTATCACATTGATTGGCGGAATATGTAATACTATACTTCCAGCATTCTTCGATCAACACTGACTTCAAGACGTTTTAAAAGTTCCTACGTACGAAAATGTGGGAACATACTTCGTTCAACAACGAACAAAGAAGACATGCATGATCGTCAAGGAAAGTTTCATTATAAATTACGTTACGAATTAGTATTCTGACAAAGTACTTGTAAAGGACGTTTTCCAAGTTAAAAGCTAACGATTATAAGCATTGAGTTAAGAGATTCTAATTATGTCTTTGAATTAAAAAAGATTCCAATGAATACCTCATATCTAGTAAATTAGTTAATCTTGTTAATATTGGTTAACAAGAAATCCCAAAAAGAAAAAAAGCTTCCTCTTAAAAAATTATCCATAATGAAATACCAAGAATGATCCTTAGCATTCATAGAAGTCGTACTATATCTCCTTTTCTTCCGCTGTTACATTATTCGTAGATTCCTTGCGTATTTCGCTACAATCGTTATATAAGTATATATATTAAATAGGATGCAGCAGTCACTTGACCAGAAGATAGGTCTGATTATCGATTCCACAACAGCATATCACGAGAACCGTTTAAACTTTTAAACGCTTCGATTTATGTGTAGAAGTTCAAATTGAACTATACACCGGGATTAACGTATTTTCAAAATTTCTTGGCTATTTTTGCCATTCATTGGCACTGGTAAAGGACATTGCACTTGCCACACAATTAAATGACTTTGTTCTCCGTGTTCTTCAGTATTTGCGGTAACAGCATTATTAGATCGTTCCATAGTCTCTTCTGTATCTTCTCCATCACCTAATAAATAATAATTCACAATCAATTACATAACTGTTTAAACAAATATTCATGATAGAAATAGATAAGAAGTGCGATCATCAGCTGCTTTTATACAATAGCGATGCATGTCAGCTGAAATGCCCGACCCCCAGAGAATGAAAAAAGCAAAACAATTTATATCGGTGTAAAGTTATTTGAGAAACGAAGGTGCAAACATAGTTTTTTGTATTAATGAAAATTATTTAAGAATAGTTTGTGCTATACAGAAGCGAATGATTTTACATTGATTGTTCTTGTTTGTCAATGCAATGAATGTAATGGAAACACAAACACATATACATTTTATATGCCAATATCTTTATACAGAAACGAAAATAAATTATTTTAATGTCGGGTTAGAGATGTATCTAACTACTTGCGAACATGTTAGTTAGAATTTCATTACACACGTGCACAAAACATACTCTTAGTAGTTAGTATAGATTTTGTTGATCAACAATACAAACGACTTATTCATTCAATCGTACAAACAGTTAAATAAATCGAAGAAAAAACCCATTAATCGCTTTTCCACTTTTCTCTGGGGGCATACCTGACCAACTGCATACATCATATGAGTCGCCACGTCCACTCTCGTCTTCTGCCTCATCTGCTGCAAGTTGTTACAATTGTATAAAACAACATTCGAATAATGCCTTTTTTTAACGGTAATTAAATAATAAACGAAGAATCAAGTCAAACGTATTTCATATCATTATATTAAATTATATAATTCATAATTTATTAAGGATATAAAACAATAAACAATGTTAGCTACTATTATCCTGTACCTAATAAATTTAATTTTTCGAGTTACTAAAAGTTTTAATCAAAGAATTAATACGATGAAGTTATTGTAATAAATTATTAATACAATGACTTACCCCCTCTAAAATCTATGTAACCTTCACCTCCTGAAAGTACCAGCATAACTGGTTGTGAACCATCTGATACTGCACTTTGACCACCATGGCCTGTAACATTAATTTAATAAAACTTTTAATGTTTAACTTTATATCATTAAAAGAATTAATCAATTATAAATTAACATACCAGCACAGCAACAAACATTTTACTGCATCCCTATGTCCATGGAAACTAAGTTGAGTCATGAGCCATACTGCAATAAGGTATGAAACTGCAAGTGTGACGCCGCGATCCGAGCAAAGATTCTAACACCAACTCCCGGTGCATCATTTTTAATATTTCCTGCTTGAACTCTTGATACTGTCATTGAACCACCGGCATCTATTTTACATGTATCTTTTATTCATACACAAGTAGCTTATTATTAGCTTCTCATATTATTAATCTTCCGAACTTACTTTCAGATAAAGGAACAGAGATTATTACTCCATTTCCTGTACCAATCCATAGCCTATTGGAGGAAATAAGTAATGCTGTAATTCTCACAAATGAGAAACCAAGTTTTCCAGTCCCAAGCATTTTGCTAACATAAGGTTCAATATCAACATCCTGGAGATGCTGATAAGTATGAGCGTGATAGAGCCTTAATGTTGAATCTAATCTAATGCTAACCCACACTCCTTCACCCAACCAAGCTAACTGTCTTACTTGCGATTCTCGTCGTGGATGAGCATCGACGGTACACTGAAAATTTAGTTTATAAAAGAAATTTGTAGTATCTTAATATAGTTAATAGATCATTAAAATTCTAAAAAAATAAGTACATATATATACCTCGACAGTCATTGAAACTGGATCTATAACATGAATCTTATTTCTATATCCGCACCATACAGTTTTGCCACTAACAGCGGTCATGCACCTAATTGAATGTTGTGGATAACCCAAGGTAATCACATGATATTGAGATAAATCCCACTGCCCATCTGCTCCTCTTCGGAATAATGCAACAGTTCCATCAGCAAGAGCAACAAGAACTCGTCCTTGTACATGTCTGAAAAGAAATATTTATATAAAATATATATTGTGAATTAAAATAAAATAATGATTACTTTAATGTATAATAAAAATTACATACACGATAGCCAATGCTGCATCTTTCAGTTTTACAGAATGAAGACAAACAGACCACTTAGCGACAGCTGAATGGACGAATACTGCACCATTTTGAGCTCCAAGCCACATTGTCGGTTGTATTGAAGACATTTTCTCTATAGGCGTATCATCTTCGACTTTATTTTGATCTTCCTCGGTTACATCATCTTTTTCATCCAATCGTGAATTTGGTACATCTAAATTAACTTTCACGAAATGTACTTTCCCTAAATTTGCAGTTTCACTATCTACACTTTCCATACTTTGTGGTTCGGTAGTAATAATTTGATTAGCATCATTCGATTTTTCAACATTTTCATTATTTCGTTTTTCTGAACCATTATCTGATTCGTTCTTATTTTTTTCCGACACGACTTGATTTTCTTGTTTGCTTTTTTGAATATTCTGTTCAGTACTTAAATTTGTATTTACTTCGTGGCTATTATTCTCAGTTACTCCATTGGCAGTTCGAATTGGATCTTCGATTATAGCTTCGATCATAGCGTAGTCACTCTCTTTGGCTCCAGGTACGCTTGCAATGCAAAGTAAATGTCCTTGACAAACGCTAAAGACTTCCAAAATATTGGCTGGATTATTAGCATTTATCACAGTAACTTTAGACATCTTCTGAGTGGATGTACAGATCCAAACTAATGAGCTAAGCTGTTGCTCTAATTGTTCTGCCTCTACCCTTTGATTTTCATTTTCTTGAAGCTCTTTTCCCAAATGTTCAACAGCATCTTCTTCTTCAGCTTTTGTATTTGTATTTACTTCTTGAGCTTCAGCAGCATAAAATACACTTCCTCCAACCATACATCCACCATCTCGTGTTTTTACCACCGCTTAAAATTACACCAGCACCACACCATATCTAAATAATTAAAAATAAAGAAAATTATGATACTAATTTTTTCTAGTACATTACTTTTTTTAGTCGCATATAAATGTTGATAGATAAATAAATAATTTATATATTAACGTTAAATAAATCCACCTTCATGCCAGGTTCGGATCCTGGTAAAGAATTACAATAAACTGGCACAGGAACGGGTTGTCTAACTGTAACACTTGGTTTTCCAGGTAAACTCCAACCATAAGCATGTAATCGTCCATCTTCTTTCCTAACATGTGCGCGGACTTGACGATACTGCTCTCTTCGTTCATTTGCTCGCCTCGCTACCAGTTTCTCAGAACATCTGTAAAAATGTATCAGGTGTAAGCTAATTATTAAACTATTTTCAAACTACATATGAGTAAGATAAAATTTTTAGTTATAAAATTAGTAGATTTACTGAATGCTGTTGTTTGTTCAACCATATATTCCTACGAAGACTTTCTTGATCACAGAACACTTTCTTGAATTTGAATGAAGTTTTAATCCAATTGTTTTTTCCATCTTGTATAACAATGTTCAGGTTTATTATTACTTGTACAACAAGATTTATAAATAACCACGTTTAGAAGCGAAATGTTAGACATAGAGCAGAACAGATTTACCTGCTGGCCAATAAGCACCCCACCGAAAACCAGAATAACCAGGTATCTCTTGACAACGCCATGAAGGAGAGGCAAGGACGAAACCCGAACGAAAAAATCAAAGCGCAGAGCAAGAGTGAAATAAAAGCCAAGTTTTATAACATAGTCAAAACTTCATTTATTTGTTGATCAATAATGATCATATATTACTTTTGTTTTAAAAATGTACAAATTCGTATTTACAAAACTATTGCTTTTCAAGCATGACTTTGCAAAGATAACAGACAATTTACTTTTTTAAATTAGTCATTACTATTATCAAACATATACTCACTACAGTGAGTGGTAAATTGACTGATATAATAAGTTTATATAGCAACGTTTCCGTTTCAATACAAACGATTGTTTATAATTCCATTTATATACGAAAAAACAGATAAACATATTAGTAGAATAAGATTGTCAAAAGGGAAAAAATCTTGTCTGTGTGCCATGGACCATAATCATATTTCAATACTTCATTGTAAGCGCATACAATATTGCGCATAAAGTATACACCCACAATTTTTTATTCATTAAAAAATGGCAGGTAAATGGGACATCATAAACGAGAATTTGTTAAAAAACCATCACATTTGCAAATTGCTCAGGCAACAAATTATTTAGAAATGACTCACATTTCTTAAGAACGATCAAGAGTAATTGAGAGTCGCGACAAAAGATTATGGATCCCAACTGACCAAAGAGGACTCTAATCTGGAAAGATGACGTCGAATTCAAAAAACAATAAAATTACTCAAAGCCAAGATATCGAAATTCTAACCCACAAAGACGAAAAATCTCTTCTGTTGTTGCAATAGCTTTGGTGAAAATATCAAAATAGATATTATGCATAAAGTTTGTGTAACAACTGTGTGTCTCTTTGTAAAAATTTTCGTTGTAGAAATGATTACAGTATGCTAACACTGTAGTTAGAAGAGAGTAAAATAATAAAGAAATAAATCTCTATATAAAAGATTGAGAAAAATTTGGCAGCTTTAGTGTCAAATTGTCATAATATCTAAGTGCGTGTATAGAATTTGATTGATTTCTCACATGGTGTCTCCCTGGTCCAAAAATTCATGGCGACCTTTCAACGTACGTCTACGCATGGTGTCCAGTGGTGGTGCCGGGACAACTTGGTTCGTTGGTGCACTATATCTCATATGAGGTAACGTGTGTGGTCCGCGAACAAAGGCTCCTCGATCAGTAGATGTAAAAAGATTACTAAAGCTATAAACAAAACGAAATAGAAAACAATACATTTTTATCGAATTAAAAACTTCGGTTCATTTCTATATAAATAGTACTAAACAACTTCCACACAGATACTTTTCCACCTGATATACTGCAAGGATCAGTCTTTGTTGCTCCTCATCATTTCTGTCCATCTAACTGCTTCTTGAAGTTCCATAAACCGTTCCTTATATTGATTTCTCTCCATGAGCACTCTAGCCATCTCAACTCTAGTAAACCTTTTTCTTTGCGCTAACGATACATCTTCTTCATCATCACTCTTGGCTGCTTTTGCTGCTGCCTCAGCTTCTTCTTTAGCTTTCTTCAATTCTTCTTCAAGAGCACTAATTTTTTGTCGTGAGCGTTCTCTTGTTTGTTGCAAACCTCTAACTTGTTCGCGTAACATTTCTAATTCACTAAAAGATAAGTTTACTTAAGTACAATATATCTCTTAATCATAAAACCACCCTAAAAATTTTCAATTTCTATATATTGTGATCAAAATAATAAGGAATATATATATATATAGATTCTCAGTAAAATTAAATCAAAATTTTAATTAAAGAATTTTAATTGTTCTGTGCAATAATACTTGATAACTGTTTCTTATTATAGTAACTATAAACACATAGGTATGAAAAAGTTGTAGGGTGATTTTATAGTCATGATAATAATATATATTAGACATAAAATAAAAAAAAAAAATATCATTTTAAAAATGTCACTTTACCTCGTAAGTTCATCTACTTTAACAATCAAATCGTCTTTAACAATGTTGAGCGCATTTCTGAAAAATAAATTAACATAATAATAAATAAAATATGAGAATAAATACACAATATAAATAAAGTACTCACTTTGTAGCTAGCAATTCATTGTTCTCCATAATAAGGTTCTCCACTTCTTTCCCCATACCTAAGAAAAATATATTTAATGAGTAAATTAAAAGGACATAAATAATTTACTCTCAATACTAACAATATATTAACATCTTACCAAAAAAGTTGTCATTGACTGCATGGAAGGTTATTTATATCATGCGATTATTTAATCAAGATATGACCACAGCCAGCAGAAGTAAGGAGGCAAGCAATGAAATATAAAAATACATTAATACATAATTTACCACATAATTTAAGTACGAAATTTAATATCTGCATAGAATATATGTAAAAGAAGAACAGTGATAAAAAATAATCAATTTTAACAGTTATTACAACTACACAATATTTACAAATATTCACAAATATTATGTGATATTTTATAAGAATATACGACCATAGTCGCAAAATCAGTTTTATACCATCGCCGAGTTATTAAAAACAAAATAAAATCTATTATAATAACATAGAACCACAAATTCTGACATTCCCAAATATACTCTAAGTCATTATGAACTTATGCAACCATAAGGCTTCAAATCTTAAACTACATTTACTAACTGAGCCTTAGCTAATATACACAGTAAGCTGGGTATGAAAGACACTATTAAATTGTGAATTAGTATCACTAATAAATTTTTTTATAATAAAATATTTAACAGTTTCATAAGAAACAAGATATTCATAGTTACTTTACCATGTTTATAAGTATACTATCAAAAATTTATTTGCAAAGATTCCTTCAGTTAATAGATAAGTAATAATAATGAATGATTTGTAAATATTATAGGTTTATAAGATCTGAAATTAACTATAGTCTATCACTGTCTTTTCTATTTATTTGTTGTTATTTATGTGACATAAGCAATATTATCGAATTTTGATTTGATTAATAATTTTTATTTCTAATTTTAATATTAACCCTCAGAGTTCCAATTTATATGTAAATAATATATATAATATTATCATATAATATGCAACACATAAAATTGTTATGTTAACAAGTGTTTCAGCATGCAATATTGATTTTAATTAGGTATTAATGTTTAAAAATATTAATTTTATCAACATTAGTATGAGAAAATAGAACATGCAAAACGAATATTGTACTAATTCGATTCGTCAATGATTATGATCATTGTGTATGTCAATGTTCGTTTTCCTTTCATGTTTATGAAAGAAAAGAAAAAAGAAAAAGGAAAACAGAGAAAATGACTTTAAGAACTCAAAGGATTAACAAACAACTTAAGTTATTCATACGAAAGTTTAATTATTTTATGAAACATACCCGACGATGCATATTCTCCAGGATGAACCCAACTACCTAAGATTTTGAAAATAAAATATTAATTATAAAACTATATATTATAATGTATAATTATAATATATAATTATAAAATTACATCAAATATTAAATTATTGTTAAATAATTACCAGTAATATCTGCTCCTTCATCCATTTCACCTAATGCATCAGCATCCTGAAAACTGAGCTCCTGATACAATGTGTTACCACTTCGTTGTTCTCTTTCTGTCCTACTTCTACCACTTGAAGTAGTAGTTAATTTCTCTACTGTTGGTGATGTTGGTGTTACCAAAGGTGGAGGTATGTCAGTTTCTGGACTTTCATCTGTAAGTAAAACAAAAAATAAAAGTATAAAACTTTATACTATTGAAAAATATAAAATTTTCAGAGAAAGGAAGCAACGTACGTCTAGAAATCGTCGTTGTTTTATTTGCTTGTGCTGGTTTATCGGTTAATTGACTTTTATCAGATGTTTCAATAGCAGCTTCACTGCTACTATCCAACATTTCAGTTTTTAGATTAGAAGCAGTATTTGGTGGACTTTCTTGTTGAACTTCTTCTGCATTTATGCTAGCTTCTAAGCTCTGAAAACCATAACTTAGTGGCCCAGAACTTCGAGACATGTGACTTAAACCAAGCGATGGCAATCGTGATGGTCCACGACCATTAGACGAGTTTTTCTAATCTTTCTGTACTGCCAACTAACATTTTTGTCCTTTCCATATAATCTACATGTGTTTTAAATAATTCCGTATATCTCTCATGCAAACGAGTATACTCGCGTTTTAATTCAGCTTCTTTTTCTTCAAGACGAACAACTAAACAAATATAAAAAATGATATTTCATATGTGTTTTAATTACTTAATTATAAGGAGCATATATAATAGACAACTTCAAATTTTACTAAAAATATACATAAAATAAAAATTAATTAAACTAAAAATAAAAATTAAACATTCACTATACTAAATATCGCATAATAACAAATTAAATATTTAATAATGAAATATGATAAAACTTTTAGAAGTATGCATGCAAATACTTTCAGGTCCTAGATATCTGCATAATTTACCCAATTGAATTTTACAATATTAATCAATTAAATAAACATAAAACAAAAAAAGCTTTCTACTCTACTGTAGAGAGATGTTCTATGAAGGGATGAACTGAGAGAGCCATTTGTACCGTGATCATGTGAATTCTTTGTCTTCAGTTCCAGCATCCTTACAATTGATTCCAAACTATCAATTTTTGATAAAAGTTCCTTTCTTTCATCTTCTGCTACATCTTCAAGTTCCAATAATTTCTAATAAAAAAAACTCATAAATATTATTTTTTCTCAAAGAGCATCATATGCTATTCTAAATATAAAAAAAGGTATCAAAATTAATTAATACCATAGAAATTTAAATCATACCTGATCAGATGTTTTCCTCAATTGCTTTTCCCTTTCATATTGTGTAACAAGTTGTTCATTGTCTTCCCTTAATAACTCTAATTCGACTTCACGTTCTTGATTTTCAGTATAAGATATGTCTAGAGATTCTAGAACATTGACTAGGAGGGGCATTAGGTCTTTGACCACGTCTTCATCATAACGAGCAATCATTTTTTCAAATTCTTGATAAATTTTTTCCAGCCAGAGATTGCACTTTCTCTGACATGACCACATGACTGTCCTCATGGGTCCCATATACTGTTTCTTGATCCATTTCCATTTGACTTATTTGTGACATCTAAAGTATGCAAGTTTTAAATAAATATTAAATCACTTAACTTTTTGATTAGTTAACTTAAATTTTCTTTTTAGATTTTTATTCTGTATTTTCTGATTTTCGTCAGTATATGATATTATATCTTGAAGTACTTTTAGGCATTTTGCCAAGTAAGACTCTTACAATATAAGATAAGAATGACATGTTAAAAACGATATTGTACAACAATAGAAAAAAAAGTAAATTTTCATTATTTCGTACTTGAACAGACGGCATTCCTGCAAGGGCATTAACATAAAAATATAGAAATGATCGTTACACTCAACTCTTAACATTCAGTGCTTCGACCTTATTTTAAGTGGTAAACGGGAATCTCTTAAAAAAGGCTCTAGTAGCAAGACATGGTTAAAAAATATTTATCCTATATTCACAATTCGAGGTTAATTGTGACTTATGCATTAATTGCCAAATACGGCCAAAATATCCTTGATAAATGTTTGTACGAAATCCAAATGTCAGATGCATAACTGCACATAACCTTGCACGATACACAATTCAAGATCAGAATACACTTTTAAAGTGACAAGATTAAATCAGATCATCACAACTTCACATTTGAGAACTGTTGAACCCTGTGATGCATGGTCGTTTGCATTCTCACTATTTTTACGTATCGGAGACTCCCCCCCCGAGAACGAGATGGAACGTCTTGCCTTGAAGTAGCCCGTTCCGTGTTGTGATCTCTGACGTTTCGCAACCACTGGATCTCCCTGCTTTTCCTTTTTTCTCTCGTTTCCTCACTCGATCGAATACTCGTGTCAAACGTTATACCCAATCATACGAAACGCAGCGAGATAGCACGGACTAGAAGAAACATTTTTCGTGCATTACGTTATCACGTTTGACATTAGCCAATTTCATAACTTTCTGTCAACTCTGTTGACGATCGTCTTTATACGCAAACCTTCGCCATTTTTTTTTTCACTCTATACCGACCAATACCACGAACGTATAGTTGTTCCTGACGTGTTCACAAATAAACCTATGAAATCACAAGAGATGAAAACTTATTTTTCCGTTTCCATCATGTCCGTTAGATGGCTACATTTTGTTTTTACAAAACTCTATTAGATAAAATATAGTATTCCTTTATTTAATCCGATTACTATTTATGTGATGTATTTCTATGCATCATAGTTTCAATTATCGCGGACATTTTTTTACATGTTATCGCTATTATAATACGCATTTAATACACTCAAGTTGTTCAATGTTTTTTAAGGCTTTATTTGTACTATTATTTAAAGGGATAACATAAATATTGTTAAAGTAAAAGTGAAAAGCAATGACATTTTGAAAGAAACAATATAAAAACAAATTTATGTTACATTTTCAATTAAAAGATAGTATACAATTATGTATAACACATAGATGACACATTATAGTAAAATTTTGCTAGTTTTACATTAAAGATTATTTAAAACTATAATTAATAACGACCACGAAAATTTCCTCTACCAACCCAATTTCCACCACTTCTTCCACGTGAATTACCCATTCCGTATCCTCTATTACCACTGCCTCTGTATCCGCTATAATTGTTGTATCTTGAATATCCACTACTACTACCGCCTCCTGCATAAGAACCTCCACGATAACTACCACCTCCACGCATTATTTTTGTAGGACTACCACTGTCCGAATAAAAATCAGACAAGTATCCTCTTGGTCTTTGTGAATAAAAGCCACCACCTGTTATCTGGTCCAATTCATACCGGCAAGCATTCATTCCGCATAATGATTTGATCACATTTAATACCTAGCACAAAATTTAGATACGATTATTATAATTATAAATATCATAGATATACAATAAAAAAGATTGATATAGAATAATACTTTTTCTTCATTAGGACTTAATTCTAGAATAGTTTCTGGTTCTTTTGCAGCTTTTACGACAAGACTTTCTAATGCTGGTCGTAAAGCTACTATCGCTGCTGCATGACTAGGATTCATATCTAAATTAATCCAATTATCCAGTTTTACTATATTGTCGACGTACTCAACCTTCCGAGAACCAAATAATAATAGATGAATAGGTGATACCATGGTCATTTGTTTACAAGATACTGCTCTTGTACGAATCTACAAATAAAAATAAATGATTATTATTCTAATGTCAGATTAATATTATTATAATTATCAAATTTGTTAAATGAAGAAAATAATAATCTTACCTTTTCTCCAAATACAAAAAATGGAAATGGGAAATTTTGTTCAAAGTTACTGCAATTAACTGATGTTTTATGAATTAATGCAGCTTTAGATTCAGTAGTAAGAACTTTTTCTTTTCTCTTTATGATAGCAAACATTCGGGTAAAGACCCATACATAATAATGCCGTAATTGTATCCAAACGAACATCCGCACCAGCTTGATAATTTAATGGTGTAGGGCAAAGAGTTTCTTCAGGAAATCCAGCACTTTGCAGAAGTGCTTGCAATTGATTCTACATACAAAAAAATTCATATACTGTTTATTGATACATTACCTTACAGTATATAAAAAACTAATCATCTATATTTACCTTAGCCTCCCATGTTACTTTCAATGTAGCCATACTTAAATTTTTGGAATCACAGAACATTTGTTCCGCATACTCTCCACCACCTCTAGCTTCTTCCCATGCTTGGAAAGCATGTAACATTGCAACGTGATCGCTATATCTTGCACCAGCAAACCACTTTTGTTGTACAGATAATCGTCTTACATCAGGTCCCATATTATACACTTCTGGAAATGTTGTACTATTCGCAGCCATTGTTGAAAGTGCATCACCAACACAAAATATACAACCTAGAATTATCATCTTGCCTAAACGTGGCTCTATTGGTAATCGAGCCAATATTTTACCAAGAGGCGTTAACTCGTTGTTTTCATCCAAGCATTTCATCTCTAAAATAAAATAAAATATATAGTTTTAAATAGTAACGACAAATGTTTACGTCAATAAAAAATATACCTCGTAATATGACTTCAGCTTCAATTACAGCATCTATTGGTGGTGGTTCAATTGCTTTTGATAAAAAATTTTCCAATACTCCCTAATCTCAATAATTTAATACTCAATGCTAACTCGTGTAAAGGTGTTCTAAACATTTCTGGGGTCATATGTTCATCCATTTTATCAAATCGTGCTTTAGAGCACAAATGGAAACAAAATCCTGGTCTAACACGACCTGCTCGACCTTTTCTTTGTTCTAAGTTTGTTTTACTAGCCCAAACAGTAGCATAATTCGTCATATTATTATGAGAAGTAAAAAGTTTCATTTTGGCTTTGCAAGAGTCTATTACATAAAACTACATCGTTAATTGTGATCGAGGTTTCAGCAATATTTGTTGCTAAAATAATTTTCGTTATCCCTGGTAGTACAGGATCAAAAACTCTACGTTGATCTTCTCTAGGTAATTGTGAATGCAATGGTATAATTACATAATTTGAGCCTCCATAAATGGGGTGTTGCTGTAAATGTTTCATTAATGCAAATATTAAATTCCAACCAGGTAAAAAAATTAATACTGCACCTGGAATATCTTGTTTATTAATGTATTTTAGTAAAACTTCTATTTTAGTTCAAAGCTAATCTCTTTTTCAGTAAGTTGTGCCATAGCATTCTTGGTTTGTACGCAGTACCGCGCATCGATAACTTTATTCAAATTCTCCTCTGGTTCTCCTTCCGTCGGTAAATCATCTGAATCTCGATTTTTCCGTTTCTTGGAATCCATAGGTGGTACAAAGTTTGTTAATTGTATACAATCTTCTAAGAAATATTGTTGCACGGGATACGATCTACCAGGTATTTCTATCACTGGGCAATTATTAAAATAATTACTAAATAACGTTGTATCGATCGTAGCTGACATTAGAATAATTCGCAAATCTGGATACATATGAATCATGTCACGAAGTACTACCATAATAAAATCAGAATTAACATCTCGTTCATGAATTTCATCAACAATAACATGTGATACACCTCTTAAACCACCTTCTAATTTTCTTAGAAGTACACCAACAGTGCAGAACATTATACTACCATAAGGTCTTGGTAAAAAGGATTCAAATCTTACGGAGTAACCAACAGACTGTCCTAAACTTTCACATCTTTCTGAGGCAACTCGATCAGCTACAGATACAGCAGATAGTCTTCTAGGTTGTGTAATAGCAATACTGCAAAATGCACCTTGACCTGATGCAATATAATCATCTAAAATAAACTGACACACTTGAGTTGTTTTTACCACAACCTGTGTTTCCTCGAATAATAATTATAGGATTTTCATTTATAGCATTCATTATTTCGTTTTTCATTAAGTAAACTGGTAAATTGGATCTTTCTTTAATACTCTTTCGGAGACTATCATCTTGTTGCAATTTTTTCTCGTTGTTCAAGTAATAAATCTTCTGACATTTGTTCTAAGGTCATTATAGCCAATACTCCTTCATCGATATTGCAACCAGTCCATGGATTCCAATTTTGTTGTGGTGGAGACCAACTTACTACTCCAGCTGGTTGTGGTGCAGATGAGATAAAAATCATCTAATACTTGATTTGTTAATAATGAGACAGAATAATTAGATTGACTACCCGCTCCTTTTATGAAGGCCTACAACAATTAATATTGTATGTAATAAATTGGTATTACATAGTGCAAATTGATATTTTGTAAGTTATAACTTAATATATTTTAATTAAAAAAATAGATTTATAAGAGTAATGTCAACAATAAATTACATGATTCACTGGAACAGGTTCTATATTCAAACTTAGCAGAACATCATGTATCTGACTTATCAAATCTGGTGAAATTTTAACTGGATATGGTTTTATTTGTTCTGCTTCTTTATTTTTTTTCAAAGTTCCACTAAAATGCCTCAATAACACCAAGATGATACAATTGTCGAACAAGAGACAAAGCACAACTTTTTGATGCAGTTTGTTTATTTGAACCAGTTTCACGACCAGTGATATCTGAAATTTTTATCACAATTTTTATGTAACCCGATTGTAAATATTTATTTAAAGATATAAAAACTTACTTCTCCCAAGTTGTTTTACATAAAACGTCATTTCAGCCATAAAACTCCTAAACAAAAATATTTATTATTAATATTTTATATCCATGTTTTATATCTATACATAGTATATTTAAAAAAATAGTTATAGTGGCAAATTCAACTTACCACTTGAATATATCCAAGACCACATTGGAGTACATTGTAATAAATTTATATGAGTGATTGCACCAAAACCATTATTGAATCATTTCAATTATAGTTTTTGGTTAAACAGCAGGTTCATCTGTGCACAAGAGAAAACAACACATTTCTCTTGTACCAGCATTAAGTATAAGTAAATAGTGTACTCTAAAATGGTCTTGTGGAATTTCAAATGGTATGGTAAATCATTCATGCAATTTGCTTTATATCGTGTTGAAACAAATTTTTAATACAATTGGGGACATCAAGTGGGCATCATGATATTGCAATGATAAATCCAACCCAATGTAAAAGTAAACAGCTACATTGAAACAATCCATACCTAGTATGATCTGGACCAAGTGGGGTATATTTGTAATCAGCATTAATTTTGTTAGTTTGCATAAATTGATGAAGCTTTGATTTAGCGTTTTCTATAGGTCCAATTTCCATGAATTCCAGAGTTTACATCAACATCTTCTGCATCTTCAACTTTTTTTTGATCTGCTATTCTATCAATATAAGTATAATTGCTTTGACCATGTTCATTGTAAGCTCTATATGCTTGACCTATATCATTTGGACCCATTCCATCTTGAAATACAGATCTAATTGGACTTGTAGATTCTAGCTTAATAGGTATTACATCTTGTAATTGAATGAATCCTGTATCTTTTGGAACATCATCTGCATTTACATGCCCTGCACGAACTAAGTAATTAACATAATCTTTAGCTGCATTTCCTTGAGCATCTTTTTTGTTGGTTGAATTTCCTGCACCCACATAATCAAATCCGGGTACACGCAATTCACAAAGAAATCGCTGACGATGTTTCTGTCCTATAAAATTAATAACTTTAAACTAACTCTTATTTTCATACGGCTTAAAAAAACATTTTTACAATACCTGTTGGTCGCACGTCAAATTGTGGTTCTCTGCTATTTTTTGCACACCATTGATGAAAAAAAGATTTTATATCTCCCATTTTTTTAATTTTAATAGTACACTTGGATTAAAAAACGTAGAATTCTGACCATTTATTAATCAGAACTAATATAAACCTACATGCAAGTTGACTCCAAACAACTCTACTGCTCTTATGGCGTCAAACGGAAACGGAAGTACTTGTTTGTTAGATACTATTATATGATTTCATGAATACATTGATTTATACATTTGTATGCAACTTTCACTTTATGAAATTTTTGGTAATTTATTAGTAATTAAAAACAATTTTATATAGTAAAATATGTAGAACATATAATTCCTTCTAATCAAAATAAATTAATATATTATTAAATCGAAATATTAAACACAATGAAGTTGTACCCTGTGTACTTTTTAATACAATTAACTGTACCCAATAAATTTTACAATTACTTAAAGTATCATAAAGTACAATATTACAATATTTAAAAAATTAATGGTTTATTTACAATGTGATCTAATTGGTACATTAATTCATGTATGTAATGATAATTCGTATTATAATTTATAGTGAATATATATGCATTTAATATATTATAATTAAATACCAAAACGTGAAGACAGATTAAAAAATTAGTGATATACATACAAAAGAATAACATGAGACAATATCTTTCTAGTAGAACATAAGTACAATTATCAAATGTAAGTATGTAATAATGGTTACTCTTGTTGAATAGTAACCAAATTTTGTAAGAAAAATACAATTTGTTATTTTTAGAATATTGTTTGTTAATAAAATATGAATATTCAAAAGATACTTAATATTTTGGCTTACAAACTATATTAAAAAATTATACAAGGAATTTATTACAATCTTCATACTACTTTAAAAAATTATGGGTAAAGGTGTCGATACTGTGGCAAGCCCTTGATGATGGTGCAATTCTAGGACTACGAGGTGATTTATGCATTTGTGACTGTGACAATTTTGGAGTTGTTGGTGTTATTGCTAATGGTAAATTTTTCCGTAATGGCTTAGCAGGTGTTCGTACTGGTGTTCTCATTTTAGATTTACTTGCATTTGCTAATACTTGTTCTGGCAATAAAGAACTACGTAGTTCTCTCCTTTCCTCTAAATGTTCTTTAAACTGACTATATGAAGTTTCTGTAGCAGCTGAATTTTGAGACATTGAGTTTTCTTTCTTATGACTACTTTTTACATGTAGTATCCTTCTAGGAGTTTTCCTACCTTTTTACTTTTAGATCCATTTACTCCTAAACTTATATTTCTACGTTTTGCAGAAGAATTTGGTGAAGGACTAAACAGAAGTTTTCTTTTTGAAGAATTAAGTGGTGTATAGCGACGAGTACTTAAGATACCTGGTATTTTTTTTAGATGAGCTTAAGGCTTGCTTTTTAGAAGCACTTAGTGGTGCTTTTTTTAATGATTTGTCTTTTGCTTCTTTTCTAGCTTTCTTTATTGTTTCTTTCTCTTCATTCAAATGTTCCCATGATTCTTTAGATAATTCTTCTATTGACATTCCATTTATAGTAAATACTTCCCCATGCGCACTTTCATATTCCTTTATTAGATTTCTTAATTCTTCCTCAATTTTTGGTAATTTTTTCTGAATAGTTTTACGTTCTTTTTTCTTCCATTAACAATTGACCACCACGATTATAAAACCGATCTGGATTATTTGCACGTTGCAATAATTCTTTCATTTTTGTCCATAAATTATCACGTTCTTGTAAAAGATCATAAATAGATTTATTAGTCTCTCATAAAACTCTTGGATTCTTTTTACCTCTAATTCATGTAATGTTAATAGATCTTCTGTATATGTTTGTGAATTGAAATGTATAAATTGTCTCCTTTGCTGTTCACTGAATTTACATAAATCCCATAATTTAACTAGTTCAGACCTTATTTGCGATACATATTTGGAAATATTTTGCTTTCTTTTCTCTCTACATCGTTCCAATTCTGTAGTTAATGCATTTATGGTTGCCATACTGTATCCTACATAACTATTAATAAATGACTGACAAATACGTTCAGGTTCATCAAGGTACTTCCATAATGCAATTAACTCTTGCTTAATATCTTCTACATGTTCTTTAGCTGTATCCACTTTCTCTTTCAGATTATCTCTTAGTTCTCTTAATTTAGTCATATTACTACTGCTAAAGACAAAATTTTCATTGTCTTTATATACCAAATGTTCAAAATTTGATGATGGACATATACCTAAATCATCCATCATTCTAACAATTGCTCTACGCATTTCCTTAAAAATAGTTTCTAAACGATTTTTTTTCATTTTCTTGTTTTTTCAAGATAAAGTTTGAAACTATTAAGCTCTTCCTCTGAAGGTAATTTATCTTCTATATTAATTGGCTGGGTGCCTAATATTTTACAAAGGGATTTTTCCTTTACAAGTAATTCTTTCAAGTGTGCCATACGTTGCTCCTTACAGTATTGTAATTTCTGTAGATCAATGCTCAGCATTTGTTCTACTTCTTTCAATGGTAATTGTTCATATCCAAAAGTTGCAACATCTGTGCCCAATTCCTTTGTTAAAGTACTTATTTGTTTCATCAAGTCTTTAACATTGTCTATTATCATTTCTTTTTTCAACTCTGATTCTGAAACCATATCGTGCAGTAAATCATCTATATGATTGAATGCTTGTTCGCAGTATACCGAACGCGCTTCTTCGGTGAATCCTATTTCTTCCCATATTGTATGCAACTGAGATAATGTACTTCGAAGTTTTGCAACTGTTTTTTTGTATAATTGGTTCCCATTTAGACAAATCAGACATTCTTATATTTATTTTTTAAATGTTTCAATTAAAAAAATAATGCTTAGCACTTAATAATAAGAACTTTATCAAACTTGTCTTACATTTACTTTACTTACGGAGTTAAAACGCGGACGTACTACATAAAAACAAATTTTACTCGTCGTGACACGATTGACCGTTGTTCTTTTGAATTCATATTCTACAACGACGCCACTAACAAGTTTTGTAGGAACTACATTGCCTATCTATTATACCTAAATCTTTCCTGATTGGTTAATCTTTTAGAACCAATAGCATACCAGAAACTTAAATGTTTAAATAATGAGTTAAAATTTTTAAAGTATTACTTAAAATAGTAATTATTCATTATAAACGTGTGAAAACTATTTGACATTAAATTTCTTATTCTTTAACATAAATGGGAACTATTAATTTAAACGATATTTTCAAAAAAAATTTTATAAAAATTCATATTAAAAATATAAAAATTATATAATTTTCTAAACTATTCTTAATTTGACAATATATTATAGAATTATATACAACAATAAATTTTGGTACGTGAGTCAAAACAGTGTTATAAGTTCTGCTTTTATTTCAGGTTATGTCTGTTTGTAAATACTGTGTGTGTATGAAGCATTCCATGAAAAGACTAACATAAGTAATATAATTCAAAGATAAAATAAGTCTGACATAAAAAATGAGTGATGAAAAACAAAATTCACATGATGAAGTTCCAGAACTTGTTAAAAATGCTGTATTGGTACATAGCTCTCCCATTCCAATTGGAACACCTATTGTGAAAGGTTGCATAGTTTCTTTATAATATAACAAAATTAATGTTCAGAATAATTAATGATTAAATATGGTTAAATTGTGAAATAATATCAATGTATTTCAGGATATGATTGGAATAAAGGGATTGATTATCATTCTTTGTTTGACACGTACAAAAATTTTGGATTTCAAGCAACAAATTTTGGCTTGGCAGTAGATGAAATTCATAAGATGTTAAATTCTAGAAATATTCCTCTTGAAAATGAACAAATTGATATTTTAGAAGAAGATAAGTTTATAGAAAGAAAATCTTCATGCACAATATTTTTAGGATACACATCTAATATGGCTTCATGTGGTATTCGAGATACTATAAGATTCCTTGTACAACATAAAATGGTCAGTTAAGATACTTAAGGGTCCTAACTATGAATATTATTATTAATTTAAGTTTATATTTATTACATTACAGGTTGATTGCATTGTAACTACAGCAGGTGGTATAGAAGAGGATTTAATAAAATGTTTAGCACCAACATATATAGGAGATTTCCATTTAGAAGGAAAAAGTCTTAGGCAATGTGGTATTAATAGAATAGGAAATTTATTAGTACCTAATGATAATTACTGCCTGTTTGAAGATTGGGTCATGCCTATATTAGATACAATGTTAGCTGAGCAAAAGACAAAAGTATGATGCAATAAAAAGAAGTCAAACATTTCTGTCTGTTAAAAAATAGGATATTTGAAAATGTAATTTTTAGGGTACAGTTTGGACGCCATCTAAAATAATAACAAGACTTGGTGAAGAAATTGATAACGAAAATTCAATATATTACTGGGCTGCAAAAAATAAAATCCTGTGTTTAGTCCTGCATTGACAGATGGCAGTCTTGGTGATATGATGTATTTCCATACTTTTAGGAATCCAGGCCTAGTTATAGACATTCTTTCAGGTTTTAACTTATTGTAAAATAAGGTTCCCAATTTTATGTTATTAGTAATATAATTTATTTTGTTAAATAGATATTTCTAAACATTTATTATCGATAACATTTAAATATCGATATGAAGTAATATATTATATATTAAATATTATAAGTTATTTGATATTATATATATTAATTGCCTTACAGATCTTAG